>NC_133666.1:339031184-339284208 GCF_037893015.1 Macrotis lagotis
GACCACGAATGCTGGAGGGTGAAATATGATCTGATCAACAACATCAGAATACAAATTTAATGATATTCTGCTATTTGAAAATTAGAAATTTTTCTATAGCACAAAGTGTGGAACAAAAATGTTAGTTTCTGGGAAAATATCCTCCATTAGGTATAGTTCACATTGGTACACCAAAGTTTAGAAAGTCATTCTTTCTTTACTATCCTGCCATGAGGCAATGAGCAAAGGAAAAACAAGGAATACCATGGAGGCCTGAAGATAATGTTTTGGATTGTTTCACTTGAAATTGTATTTAAGCATGTAAATAACAAGTCAATCACTTGTTAGTTTCAATATAGCCTTGTCATATTCATTTTACAACTAAAGAAACTGAGATATAAAAATTAATAACCTTATTTAATAAAATTCTTGTGCTATTGTCAAGTGTATTTTATTTTTTTTTTGTTTCCCAGGTTCCCAGGTATAAAAATTTTGTTTTTTTTCAATTAGTGTTTTTTCTAATGACAAGCCTTACTCTAACTTGACTAATTTAATCCTTTCAGGATTTAGTTCCTCTTATCCTAGGTTGGTATTAGGTTATCTTTTTCCACTTTTTTTGTCTTTACTTTTTTTTGTCATTTCTATTTGACTACCAAATTATTTGCCCCAGATTTTTATGTTTCTTTTTTTATAACTGAGATAGATTTCTTTTTTTATTTTTAATTGATGTTTTACTTTTCCAAATACATGGTATGAAAATTTTTTTTAACATTCATGCATATGCCTATGCATATTTCTAAGTTACAAAATTTTCTCCTCCCCTCAGCAGCAAACAGGTTAATATTGTACTTACTTATGATAGGCATGTTTATAGGTTAGCCATTTTTGGTATGAGGAATTAGGATTAAGAGAAAGAAATACATGAGATATTTTTTAAAGGGAATGTAGTGCTCCTCAGATTCTGAAGGATTTTGTTTCTTTGTTTTTCTTTCTCAGATGGGGATAGCATTGTCCATAGGATATTTTTCTGTTTCCTGTCATTACATATCTGCCATATCACAAAGAAACATAAGTGCTACTTTGTATAAAAAGTAGCAAGGATGACTTCTGATTATGGGAAGGAAAAACTAGAATTAAGGATAAAGACTATAACACTGCAAAAAAAATAATAAAAACAGGAAGATCAATGATGGGCTGAGTAGTATCTTAATGTTCTAGGTGGTTCAGTGGAAAGAGCACTGATCTTGGAGTCAGGAGGATGGGAGTTCAAATCCAGCTTCAGACACTTGCCACGTACTAGCTGTGTGATCTTTGGCAAGTCACTTAATCCTGATTGCCTCGCATCCAGGGTCATCTCTATTTATCTTGATTCCTATCTGCCACTGGACCCAGATGGCTTTGGAAGAGAAAATGAAGCTGGTGACTTAGCAATGTCAAGGTCTTATCCAAGAATGAAGGACAATCAACACAATGAAGGCCAATGACCCTAAGTATTTGGTTCTATAGACGCACATGGGCATTCTATCCAGAAATGAATTGGTTCACCGAAGTTTAGAAAGCCATTCCTTCTTCACCACTCTACAACAATTTTATTTTTTTCTTGTTTGGTTCAAAATCTTTGCTCCTAGAATGTTAAAAATATCTTTTAACTTGATATTAATAAATCAGTTCCATTAATGGAGAGAGTTAAATTCCCATCAGCTATATAGGAGTTATAAGAGAGACATTTAATAGAGTCCAAGAGGAGTGGGGAGGAGGTGTGTCGGTAGTGGGGAGAGAACTGAAGAAGTAACTGCTGGCTATTTCAAGTCAAATATGTTTGTGTATAAGAAAATTAAAGAATTTAGGTAGGGAAAAAGTGTGAAGGCATGGTTCAAAGGTAGAGACCTGAGCTCAAAGTCAAAGAGAATATTCTCTAAAATGGAATGTCACTGAAATCATTGTCTCTTGTAAGTTTCCACTGGAACTAGTAAATAGCCTTTTACAAGGATGGAATAAAAGCTAAATTTTCTCACTCTGCTGCCATGGTCTCCAAAAGACAATGACAGTGTGCCCCTGGGAGTATTCTTTAAATGATTTTGCATTTTTAATCTTTTGTTTTTTTGAAGCTATAGCGCAAAACGGTGGTGTCAACAAATAGCTTATTATTTTGAATACATTCTTGAGTATAGCTCATATCAGATTAAAATGTAATTGGGAATTATTTTATAAAATAAATAAACATGCAACACAGAAACCCATGTTTTCTAGATCAATATGTGTCTACAGGGATACTTATATACCCTTTAGTGGTTGTATTTTTATTTGAGTTTGACACCACTGGTATAGAAGCAAGAGCATTTTGGAGTAGGAGTCAAAATTCTTGTTTCCAAATAGTGGTTCTGCTACTGCTGATGCTACTCTTTTTTCTGGAAGAAGATTACGACATCAGGAAGTTGATATGGTGAAAATGACATATGAATTATATTTGAGTGAGGGGGTGCTGTTCTAAGTCACCAGCCTCACTTGTACTCTGGAACTATCTGGATCCTGTGGCCAGATACGGATCAGAATGACTGGAGCTAGCAAGGCAATAAGGATTAATGTACTTGTCCAAGGTCACAAAGTAAGTGTGTAAGGTCCTATTTGAATTCAGGTCCTTCTGACTTCAGGGAAGTCATTAACTTTATGATTTTTGGCAAAATATTTTACCTCTAATTTTTTATTTATAAACTGAGAGAGCTGGATATAGTTTTATATCTTATGTTCAGATAATCTATATGACATTTAATGTTAGCCTTAGCTTTTTTTCTCTTCTATTTAAGTCTTATTTTGATGGCTCATTGTTTTGAGAAAATGATCCTGGCATAATAAAGGATATATCAATTATAGGCTTTCAAAAGACTTTCAGCTTCCATTTTTAGCTCAAAATCAAGAGCTAAGGATCATAGGAAGTGCAGTGACTCCCAAGATCACATGTCCCGCCACTGGCCTAACTCCAATACCAAAAAATGGAAAAGGAGAAGGGAGACGCTTTCCCTGACATCACCAATACCAGTCACTGACAAACTGCCATCAAGGGATAAAATTCTGAATCCAACTGTCTCCCATAGCCACTGTAGAAATTAGATATGGAAAATTCCTCTGCAGGTACTGTCTCTCCTGCCTTCTTACCAGCCACAGTTTCCATTGACCTGGAAAAGAACATTTTCATTACTAAAGTCCTTGGCACTGTCAAATGGTTAGCATCAGAAATAGATGAGATTTTATCAATAAAAATGACATGAAAGAAAATGAATCACTTTTCTGCTTTTCTGCTATACCTTGATGGCCAAGAACCTTTCCATGTGACTTGCAATTGAAACTTCCTTTTTTTATGTTGTATTTTCCTATTAGATTGAGAGCTTTTAAGGGAAGGAACATCTTGCTTTTCTATTTCTGTGCTCTTAGCACATTGGTGGAGCAAATTTCTATACTGTATTTTTTATCTTTGATATGTTATATAAGTACCCTTGTATGATTTTTAATTGAACTGAATTTTAATTTTATTTTCATTGTTTCATTTTTATTCTACGTCAATGAGAAAAAAATGAAATGGAGCAACAGGCAGAGATTAGGGGGCAAACAAAATTCATGCAGAGTTTTACTATGTCATATTGCCAAGTTACTACAAATAACCTAGAATTGGAAGGCATTTTTTACAAGAAACAATATTATATAATGTGACTAATTTTTTCACTAGTGTGACTAATTCTCCAAGAAACAGGTTAAATACTATCCTTTTGAAGGGAAATGAAGAAAATCCTTTTGTAGTATTAGTAACTAAACACAAAAGTCAAAATTTATAACTAAGAATCAATCTCCTTTCTGCTTTCCTTTCTTTCAATCTTCCTTCTTTCTTCTCTTCCTCCCTTCTTTTTTTTTCCTTCTCTTTCTACAGGTAAGAATACTTCTAAGATAGATTTATGACAGCTCTGATGAATCAGAAAAGCAATATAGGATAAATTATTTGTATTTTGGTCTCCAAATGGTTCTTCATTTTCCACCTGCTACTCTTCTTGGTTTTGACTTCACCATATTCATGTTCCAGAAGACAAACTTATTAGAAGGAAGATTGGAGATTATTTCACCTTTGATCCACACACCTCTTCAATTCTCAATTATCTATGACCTTCTTTTTCAAGGACTGGATGACAGAGCTAAAAACAAATGCCCTTTATAGAGGATTCAGAATTCCTAGTCAATTCTTCATTTTTAGCTAGCTACTGTGCTTGCTTTTGACTCCATTTTTATTATGTCCCTCCCCTGGTAGTTTCTTTTGTCTTCTCCCATTAGACTGAGGGCAGGAACGTCTTCTTATTTGTATCCCCCAGGATTTAGTGTTCTATAATAGATGCTGAAATAAGTTTATTCTATTGTATTTTAAGTGCAATGAATGTGAACTGATTTCACTTAGAAGGTTTAAAAAAAACAAATAAATGATAAATAGGTATATAGACAAATTACAATTTAACCCCATACATTGATGAGTTAATGAAAGATATACCTTTATGCATGTGATATATAGATTATGATCTGTAGGTTTTGAATATTGAAATTATTTCTAATTGTTTATTACTGATTTTTGTGTGCATATTTATATGTTCTAAGCTTGAGTTGTTCAGAACTTAAAGAAGTTGCTCATTCATAATTTGCTTTACCTTTTTGTATTACATTTTAATTTTTTTCATTAACAAGCTGTCTCTGACTCCTTCCCCCACCAAGAAAAGAATGAAAAAGAACCCCCAAAATCCTTGTAATAAATAGCATAGTCAAGGAAAATAAATTCCCATATTGGCCAAGCCAAAAAAGTATCTGATTCTGTAACATATTTCTCTACAGCAAAATTAAAATATTTAACTATTTTTTCAGTTCAAATATATTAAGTTGCTTAATTTTCGTTAAAGTGAAAAATAAAAAGACAATGTAAAGAGTTCTGTAAAAATGTTTTTATATTAATATTTGTAAATTTCTATACCACTAAACTCATTAAATCCAAAAAAAATTACAGTCTTCCTTTCAAGATGTTTTTACCTAAAATGGTCACGAAGTTCTGCTACAAAGAGATGTGCCTCTAGACAAACTTGCCATATTGCTGCATCATACCCTCCTTCCTTGATTTTTTTTGTCTTTCCACATCCATATACACCACAGACTAGCCTCAAGACATTGGGTGTCCTTGGTCCTAGACCAGACTCAGGCACATGAGTCTAGTTTTTTTTTTCCTTTTCTTTTACATGCAAATTCTGTGAGACCTTCTGTACTTTAATTTTTAGATCATTTTAAAGGAACATCTCTATTAATTATTCAATTAGCATTTCTTATGCTTGTTGTCACTGGCATTATGTTTACATTTTATTGTTGATATTATGCAGTATCAGTAGATTCAGAACTGTGTAGTTCTTGTCTATTTTGTATGCTCTTAAGCATATATAAAAAACAGACACAAAGTACCAAGGAAGAGGCACTTCATAGATATGTAAATATTAAGAATATAAGGAGTCATCAGTTTGGGAGAAGTGGACAACACTACCCTACCCAGATGGCTCCCTGAGACAGACTTCAAAAAGTCTCCCAAGTTGGGCAGCTTCAGGTGAGTCTCCTCACTGCCTATGCCTTAATATTCCTTATCAAACTTCCTGCGACTGCACCATGAGCTTCTCTGACATTTGTGCAGTGCAGCTCCTTGTAGACCTTCACCTCTTAGACCTTTCTGCTCTGCTTTAAGACATGCTGACCACCTTATTCTGGATGAATCGTTTTACTATAAATAATCCCTATTGAACTACAATACTAGCTACAACAGCTAGTAGCCTTTGGTGTCTCTTTTCTCCTTTTATTAGTACAAAAAGTGGAGAATCCCAGTATCTTGGAAAACTTCTCTATTCTGTGTGGTCTAAAAGGCAGATTTTTTTTATTTAGTAGGATGGAATCAATTACTCTCTTATCTATCTTCTGAAACTCATAATATATTTTTCTAACAAGAATACTATTTGTTTTGTTTAACCACTTGTTCTATGAATAACCATCTTTTCCTTGTTTCATACAATGCTACTTTGAATAATTTTAACTTATGAATGTTGCCCTAAAAATAGTATTATAAGAAACCTTTTACTCCAGGCTAATGATGGATGCAGAAATAAATGCAGAAATAAATGGCTGTTTGCTTTACTCTTATTTTACTCATCACCTCACCATAAGAATCCAGATTAGTTTAAGACTGACCTTTTTTTGGCCCCATCAAAATTCCACCATAGAAGTGGGGATACTAAGATCAGCACTCCAAATCTGTCCCTACAGGGGAAGAATGAGGGTGAATTTAAAAGAATCCGAAAGAAAAAGAATTCATATACACTTGGAGACAGCTTTTTTGTCCCAATTTTGATTGCCCCCCAGTAAGGTGATTTAAGTGTCAAAAGATTTTGAATCAATCAACTAGCCTTGACTACGATGGGAATTTTCTGAAAAACATTCTAGAATCTCTAGAAGAGGAAAAGGAAAGGGAATATTCAATATGGAGATGGGGGGGGGAACTGACAAAGGTTTATGTGCTTATATATGTCTATGACTATATTTTGTCTTAACCTAATTATTGTTCTAAATTGTATTATTGATAGCTACAATCTAGTGAGTTGCTAGGAGACAGTTTTAGGACAGTTGCTGCAGGTCTTAGAGACATTCTGCTCTTAGAAGGATGGGAAATTCCAAAATATCTCATTAGCAACCATGATTAGAATTTATTTTCAGCATGTGAAACTATCAAAAGGTCTAATGACTAGTGCTTTATATTTTTATGTGATCTATGAAATAGATATACTGTATCTATAAAGACTCTAGTAGTCAAGGCCAGATGATGGGAGTTTCATTTCAGAGAATTTACTCTATTATAAGAATTTCTGGAATTTCTTCATTTTAAGCAGGACTAAAAATAGCAGAAGGATATTGGTAGATTAAAGAGAGAAGTGTTTCATTTGTGTAATGTTGAGCATATTTCTAGCATTGTCTGTATTTTGTGTCTTGGAAAATAAAGGAGACTTTTTTTCCATGAACTGATTAGCCAAAGAAAAAGAACAAAAAAGCTGAAAATTTTCTGATGAATTATATCTGTTGTTTTTATTAGAAACCTAGGACCTGTGCTTATACATAATAAAATGTTTAGATTTTATCTTTTGAGAAAGTCATTCAGCATCAGTACCTATCAAAGAATTCCAAGGCAAAGTTTTCCTAAAACAATTCAGGCAGCTTTGCTGGGACAACAATAGGTTGGAAAGATTGAGATTTTCACCTCAGAAGCTTCCCAAAATACACAAGGGTATATTTACCCTTGGAGACTTTAGAAGGGGAAAAACCAGTCAAATCATACAGTTCCTCTTCAGTTGGAATAAACAAAATCACAGAAAGGAAAGGAATCTGTATCTTCTGAGTATTGTTCTATATTATCTGTCTCAGACATCTGAATAATCTATTAAATTCTGAAATTGTTGGATAGCTGCAAATATTGGACTTTGAAAGTCAGTGCTTTTTGGGGTGGCTAGGTGGTGCAGTGGATAAAGCCCCGGCCCTGGAGTCAGCAGTACCTGGGTTCAAATCCAGTCTCAGACACTTAATAATTACCTAGCTGTGTGGCCTTGGGCAAGCCACTTAACCCCATTTACCTTACAAAAAAAAAAAAACCTAAAAAAAAAAGTCAGTGCTTTTAAAAGAAGGGGAGAGAGGTTTTTCAATCCTTGTGCCCTTCTGCCTCATTTTTCCACAGGCATAGAAACAAGACTTAACCTTATGTTCTTTGCTGTCCTGGTAATATTTTGACCATTGACCTAAGTCTCAGGGAATTGGCCCTGATAGGATGAAGTCTGGTTGTTAGTGTTCTAGTTTCTGATTTGAGCATTTTGGATGTTCTAGTCTCGTTAACAAATGGCTGATGTAGTTGTTTATGGTTTGACAACTTTGGATGTGAACCTTCTGATGGATTCAGAGTTTTTTGTCAGGTCAAATGCTTTTACTGTCTAATGAGATAATCAATTAGTTCTGTAAATTTTGGTTTTTAACATGATTATGTTGATTTTTTAATGTTAAACCAACCTTGCATTTTAGGTATAAATGCAAGTAGTTACAAAGAATGCATTTTTTCGGATAAATTGCTGTAGTCTGATTAGATTTTGTTTAAAATATTTGTATCAATATTAATTAATTTTACTGACTTATAGTTTCCCTTCTGTATTTTCCTTGGTTTGAGCATTGGGACTATATGTATTTCATAAAAAGAATTCTGGTATTTTTTTTCTCTACTTTTGAGAATAATTTGTGAAGCATGTCTAATAATTGTCCTCTAAAAGTCTGATAGAATTCTCTTGTGATTCCATCAAGAACAGGAATGTTTTTGTTTTTCCTTTGGTAGGTCATTTACAGCTACTTCAATCTCATTTTCTATGTATAATTGGACTATCCAAAATCTCTATCTACTCTTCTAATGATTTAGGTCTTTTTATATTTTCAAAGACATGTCTCTATTTCTTTTGTGTTCTTTTGTATATTACTGTGCTTAATATGCCATATTGTTCTTTTTTATTTCTTCTTTTTTATGATTTTACTTTGTGCATGGTATTCTATTGAGACGATTTTCTGCCCTCTTTTTTTAAATTGGATCAGCTAAAGGTTTATTAATTTTATTAGTCTTTATGGAACCAACTTTTACTTTAGTCCTTCTAATTGTTTTCTTGATTTCCAATTAATCTATTTCTCTAATTTTAGTATCTGTCTTTTGTGTTTATATTAGGTTTTTCATTCATGGGTTAAATTTTAAAAATGCATATTGAGTCCATTAATTCTCTCTTTTTCTTACATACCTAAATATGTGTGTATATATATATATATGTATATATATATATATATATGTATGTATTTATATCAAGAATGCAAACACAACTTAAAATTAGGAAAATAATAGAAGTATATCTTTACATTTAAATATATAGATAATTATGCTGCTTTAGCCTATATGCCAGAAACTGTAATGTTATTTAATCATTATAATTTTTTAAAATGATTATTACTGTAATCTGTTCTTGACTCAATCATTTAGGTTTCATTTTTAAGTCTCCATCTGGAACTATTTTTTGTTCATAGTATCTAAACCAATAACTAATTTTAGTTCATGTTCTGAAAAAGGTATTATGATTTTTACCTTTTTATAATTGTTTGCAATATATCTATCTTATGCATAATCATTTTTGTAAAAATAGTATTGCTTTTTGCTTTTCTTCTACTTGATTTCCTTTCACTTCTATGTATTTATATGATTACAACTTAATTTTCCTCTTTTTTTGTTTTTTGGTGAAGTTCAACATTGGAGATTCAAATTTTTCCATTTTGTCAATTATTTCTGCCATATGTTTTGCTCTCATAATTCTCATCTCTTCTTTAAACTACTTAGGAAGAGTATTGAGGCTCCATGTTTTCATCAAATTCCATTGGCCTCTCTCTCTCTCTTGAAGTGGTTGCTTATATTCTTATGTTTTTCATTTTTTGGTATAAGCCTCAACACCCACTTTCCTGCTGCTCTAAACATTTTTCTAGATGCTTTGAGTTTTCTTCCTTGTGAGATCTTTTTAGTGATTTCTATCCTCCCACTCCCACTTTTATTTACTTTCTGACTCCTTCCTCACTGATAGCAGTTTCCCTGGGGCTAGATTTCAAAGGTTCTTAGCCACCTCCTTACAATGGGCATTCTAGGTCTCTGCTCCCAAAGACTTTGGGGTTTACAAAAAATGGCCCCAGTTGGATGCTGGGCTTTTTAGCTCAGACTTAAGAGGAATGCTATACTGTCCCACAAATTGTATTCTTTCTGTTTCTTAGTTCCCTGTCCCATCAGTTCAGAATACTTGCTGTTGCAGATCGGATTAATTTGTCATTTGGAGTTGGATCTCTGAAGTTCTAAAACAAGGGTTAAAAGGGTTGGAGTACGGGCTAGAGGTTTATTTCAAGACAAGAGAATTTTCTTGCCATGAATCTTCTGTTCTTCCACTCTCTCTGTTTTTTTTTTTTGTTTGTTTTTCAAGGCAATGAAGTTAAGCAACTTGCCCAAAGTCACACAGCTAGGTAATTATTAAGTGTCTGAGGCCGAATTAAACTTAGGTCCTCCTGATCCCAGGGCCAGTGTTCTATCCACTGTGCCATCTAGCTGCACTCTCTTGCAAAAGATTATTTTCAGTACTGCATATTGACATGGAGCTGTCCCCTTAAGTTTCTAAAAAGTTCTTTAGTCAGAAGCCCTGATATGCAAAGCCCTGGAAAGAAGGAGGGAGTTCCAGGATGGGAGAGTGGAGCCTGTGGGTAACTTGTTGGCTAGTACAGTCTTGTTTCTGCTAGTGTAGTGGGTAGTAAGAGAAGGGTGGCGGGAGTAGTGTGCTCAAGGTGGGTGTTACATCATGGAGAATGTTTTGCAGTAGAATTTTTTTTCCAATTACGTGTAACATATAAGTTTAGGTTCCTAGGTCTTAGCCCAGAGGGACAGTTGAAGTTGTTTTATCTTGTCACAAAATTTCTATTTTGTAAAGGTTTGAGAGCTCATGAGGATCAAAGGTAATCTTATTTACTAGGCCACCTTGTTGATCATGGTACCCAGAAGACAACACAAATCTCTAATATACATAGCTTGTTTTTTAAAAAGCACATGATAAATTCTACATAAAATATCCTTGTTATTGATCTCTGAATTTCCTTGTTAATATTTTTTAAATGCCTCAACAGCCCTCTTTCCCCCATCCTGCTCACAAATTATCTTGATCTCCCTTATCCCCAAACTGCTTGTAACAAATAAGTTTAGTAAAGTAAAACAAATCTACATATTATCCCTGAAAGTATATGCCTCATTATGCATCTTATGACCATTAACTATTTTAAAAAATAGATAACTTGCTTCATTAATAGTTCTCTAAAATCATGGTTGGTCATAGCATTAATTTTTTTATTTCAAAGTTTTATTTAGGTGGCATGTTAAACTGTTCTGATTTATTTCATTGTTCACAAAAGGCTTCGTAAGTTTTTTTTAAAACTATTCCTTTCAGGGTGGCTAGGTAACACAGTGGATAGAGCACCTGCCCTGTAGTCAGGAGTTCCTGAGTTTAAATCCAGCCTCAGACACTTAATACTTACCTAGCTGTGTGGCCTTGGGCAAGCCACTTAACCCCATTTGCCTTGCAAAAACCTAAAAAAAACCCCAAAACTATTCCTTTCATTGTTCTTTTTTGTTACAGTATTTTTCAGGCATTCACAAATTGATTATCATCTATTTTCCATTTTTTTTTACTACAACTAAATGATTACCATTAATATTTTTGAGTGTATGGATCATTTCCCTCTTTATATCTGATCTGTCTGGGACATTAGTCTACTAATGGTAGATTAATGGTAGGTGAAAGGGTATGACAAGTTTAGTGATCTTTGGGATATAGTTGAACATTGCTTTCCATAATGGCGAAATCATTTCCCAGATATTTTATTCATATGCCTCTCTATAGACCCTCCAATAAATGTCATTTTATTTTTTTTTTTGGACATATTGGCCAATTTAATGGGTGTGAGGTAGAGACTTTGAGTTCTTTTAATGTGCCTTTTCTTTTATTAAAGATTTGAATACATTTTTATATGATTGTTGATAGTAGGTGTATTTCAGTGAAACATACACATTCTTATATATGTATAAGTATGTATGTATATATATTTATATATAAACATACTCATATTCATTGAGTATTTATTTTTTAGAGGATAGTTCATATACATATACAGCATCTTAACATAATTTTATGGGCAAGTATTAATCCAGATAATAGCTAAATATTTCCTATATAATTTTCCCTATAGTTTTGATTTATACCAAAGCTTTTCAGTTTTATGCAATGAAAATTATTCATTTTGCTTCCAATTTTGTTTTCTATATAGTTTTGATTAGGAACTCTTCTATTTATAGCTGTAGAAAATATCTCTATCCTTGCTCTTATAATTTATGATACTCTGCGATGTTTTAATTTGAAGCTTAAGTGCATAAGATGTTGCTTTGAATGTAAATGCTGTCAAGACTCATTTCAAAATATCTTAAATTCTTTATCCTTGACTTGTTTTCTAAGTTAATTTTTTTTTTGCTATAAGATCAAACTTTACAGCAGATACTTTGTAATTTCTTTTGATATGTTTTTATTTCACAAAGTCACTTATTTCTCTTCAGTACAGTGTAAATTTTAGGAAACCCAATATTAGGATAAGATTTACCACCTTCTTGTACTGAGCTGTTTAGTCTCTAATTCTTTATTCTAAAGTTCTAATTCTATTTTTCATTTTTCTTAGGAACTCTAATTCTTTTGGTTAAGCTCTTTTTTTTAATGCTGAAGTTATTCCCTTCTTCTGATATTGTGTCTTGGCTGTCTTTCCATAATATTTCTTTGTTGTAAGTGTCTTTGATTACTATTATTTTTTTACCTTATTTCCTGGATTGGGATTTTGTCAAGATCAGGGTCTACCCTGTCTTGCACTTTTGGATGCATTTATTCCCGATTTGTATCATCAGTGCTCCTAGTGCCTGGTATATCTGTGCTCAAGTTGCTGAAAGATTTCAAGCCTCCCTGAAACCCTATTATCGAAGAGGGCAACACCATCTTCCTAGTCCCTCAGCTCAGTTCCTCACTATCTCTAACCCTTCGTATCCAAGCTTTTGTCAAGGGTTTCCAGTTTCACACCTCTTCCTCCTTTTTCAGATCCCTCCTTCTCTCCTCTGGCTTTACTGCTTCTCAATTGCAAGCCTTTATCTCCTCTCCTCTGAATTATTTCAGAAATTTGTTCATGGTCTTCCCACCTTAAGTCTCTCCTCACTCCAATCCATTCAGCTACCAAAATGATTTCACCAAAATTCATATCATTTCTTTACTTAATAAACTCTACTGACATCCTATTGCCTCCAGGAGCAAATATAAAATGGTCAAACATCTAACCCATCCAGCCCATCACAACCATCTCTCACCCCTACCTGCTTATATCTTAACCCCCCATCATGTATTGTTCAATACAATGATACTGGCTGTTACACATAAAAGTCATTTCATCTCTCAGTTCCTAGGCTTTTTATTTGGTTGTCCCACGTGTCTAGAACATTGTCCCTTTCCCCTTCCTACTACTGTGCCCTTTAAGTCCCAACTAATTCTACCAGGAAGCCTTCTGAGACCCAGCTTCATTTTGGTTTTTTCCCTCTTTTAATCAATTCCCTTCTTATCCTATATTTAGTTGTCCCTGTATATTATTTGCATGTTGTCTCCCTTCCATTTAAATTTTAAGCTCCTTGAGAGCAAGGATTGTTTTCTGCCTCTTTTTTTTATAGTTAGCATTTCACTTAGTAGAGTGCCAATCCCATTAAAGGTAATTATTAGATGTTTGCTGAAATGAAATTGAATCCTTTGGGAATAAAGGAACAAAGGTTTTTCAAAATTTTCAGGAGTATCCCTGGTAGGGGTATTAAAAACTTTCAGATAATCTTGAGCATCTTTTTCTGACCCCTGCCTTTCCATGGTAAATGCTTAGTATTTATCTCTGGGGATCCAAGGGAGTAGAATTCCAGGTGGCTCCAAACTCTGCCATCATTTTAGATTTTCTGAATGGATCCCTTGCCTTTAAGCACACAAGCCATTAGTTGACTTTACAGCATAAAGGCACTAACTAGTTTTTTCTGAATCTTTTTTTAATCATTATTTAGTCTAGGGCATTTTATTTTAAATCTTTATTGACATAATTGTTTGAGATCAGGGATGGTCTGCTCTCACTCAACTTTAGCATCTACCCTAAGAGTCAAAGAGAACTTTCTTGAAGAAGTGGCAACTAAGTGAACCTTGAAGGCAGAAAAAGAATTCAATAGGTGGGTGTTTTTTTTTTCTAGGGATAGGAAGAGAATTATATAAATACATGGAGTTATAGAAGTATTAGAGGAGAATAAGAAACAACTATCAGGTTAGTTTATTGCTGAATAGGACACAGACTTATAATACTCTAATGGCCACAGAATATATATAATAGTGAACAGATTGGCTGGTTCATTTCATACTCTTATTAACTTACTGTTTGGTTAATTTTTAATCGCAGTTCCTTGTCATTCTGACCTAAGTTATAACGGTACTGAAATAGTGGAGGGTAGAAGTAATGAAGGCTTGAACTATTACAGTGGCAGTGAATGAAAAAGAAGGCATGCACATGAGAGATACAGACTTGGTTTATACTAGATGAAAGAAGGATGAGAGGAAGAAAGAGAAATATGACTAAGATTTTGAGAGGATGGGGATACATTTAATTAATGTTGTTTAGGGGCAGACTATTTGAGGAAGATAATGAGTTCTATTATGAAATATGTTATGTTTGAACTGACCACAGTATAAGGAACAAGTCAACAATATTGAGAGCTTCCAAAAGCCTTTTGCCCTTTATTATTCTTTTAATATTTGTCTAATTCTTTTTAAAGAATTATGGTCAACAATTTTGTATTCCTCATTCTTCCCAGCACGATATCTTAGAGACATTAAATCCTCAGTAAGCTGTTGGTTTGTTGAATGTCCCACATGAAATTAATCAAAAGGCAGAACTGTCAATGTTTCTAAACAAATTCATTTTTACTATTTTCAGGCATAAAAATTACCTGGAGGTAACCTAACAAAATTGCCTTAATACAGGTTCTTAAGGAACCTACCTTAATAAATAGATAAGAATGATTTATAATTATTTCAAGTACTTTTCAAGTCAATGGGTGCTTCAAATTACCTGATGATAATTGAACAATTTATTTTAAATACTTTTAGCACTCTCCCTAGGATATTGTTTATTTTGCTCATTTGCTTAATAGACTTTTCCTATAGAGTATAAAGGCAAACAGTTTAATTCCTATCTCAAAAATCATATAATTACCGTTGGTCAATAGTAAATCAAACATAGGAATTTTGGTAAACTACTGTTCCACTTCTAGTTCAGCAGTAGAATAAAAACAAGAGTAACAAAGATTAACACTTAAGAATCCTTTCAAACAATATGAGAGCCTAAGACTAGCAGGAATTTCTATATTTATTTTGGTCTTCTTCTGTGACCAGATTTCATATTTCATATGATTTCCTTATAGGGATGAGGGAATGATATAGATAGAAGAAATAGGAATCCCATATTTCTTGCTATTAAAATCAGTTAGGTAAATATTATTAAGCTAAAATTTTTTGGAGAGGGCAGATTTTTAAAATCCTTCTTCATTCTACATGCTTCTGTCTTCAGTTGATTATTAAAACTGCACATTTATAGGTAAGTTGCCAGAAGGATGAACTCTAAAGCAATAGGTAGAATTTGCAAAGAAGTAAATTTAAACTTGATGTCAGGGAAAAAAACAACTTTCAAATAATCAGAGTTTTCCAAAACTGAAAATGATTGCCTTGGGAAATGGTTTCCCACTCTTTAGAATTTTTCAGGTGAAGACCAGAGAACCACTTGTCAGGTATATTACAATATGAATTCCATTTGATATGAACATTCATTACATCTAACTCTAAGATTTCTAATCCCTTGAAGCTGCTGACCCAAACCATACAATCCAATTTAGTCCCAACATGAATTCTTAAAATTATTTTGCATTTAATGTAAATAAATGAAAATATTTTGGTTTTCATTAACTCTGCTTTGACTTCAATTTCCATCTTTTTCTAATATCATTCCTGCAAATAGCCTTTTGAACTCTACACTATCACCTGCTCTGGAATCTCTTGCCTCATTATCCTATCCTGGATCATGTTTTACTAAACCTCTATCTTGGATTATTCCCACCATCTTTCCCCCGTTCCTACTCATCAGTTTCTAAAAGGACCTAGATAAAATCTTATAACTCTGCTTAATGAGTACATGATAACTTGTTTTTCAAATTCAACTGAGACAACACGGAGAAAAAAAACCAAACATCTTTTTTTTTCTTTTCCAAATGATTCTATAACTTATTCATCTCAGAAGCAATTTCAGACCTTCACTTTCCACCTCAAGCCTCCAACTAGCAAATCCCATCAGCTGAAGACCTCACCATTTATTTGATGAGGAAAAAAATCCACTCAACTTCAAAACCTCTTAATGTTTCTCCTCTTTACATTATTTTCTGATGATGAGTTCTTTTTCTTTGGCAAAAGATTTCACCCAGTCCAAGCTTCTCCAGCAGATTGCAGTCTTAATCAAATTCTCTTGACTTGTCATCTACTAATTCTTACCATACTACCTTCAAAAGTTCCAAGTCTTTCATCTCCTTCAAAAACTTACATTACCTTCCACCATTCTTTTAAGGTATAGTATGTATTTCCTCCCTTTCATAGTCAAATTCCCTGAAAAAGTCACCTAAAACTGATGCTTCTGCTTATTTTCCTCTCATTCACTCAACCCTTTGTAATCTTATTTCTGAATATCACTCAAGTGGAAAGAAGACAAGAGTATAGTCATTGTGTATAAATTGTTTTCTTGACTCTACTTCCCTTTGAATTAATGTTTTTTATGTATCTGTATTCATGTTTCAAAAGTTTCCTGTATTACAATCATATTTCGTTACATTCAAGTATGTTATATAACCTATTTTGTTTCTACTTATTTGCTTACTCAGAAAGTCCTGCTCCAACTATTTTGGTGTCTATGAAATCATTCTTTTTGTCAGTGTTCTTCTTGGGTCATCCACTTATCAGTAAAATCTCTGGGTTGAGCATTATAAACATTTTATCTATTTTGTATAACATTAAATTACTTTTCAGAATTGTTGGATCAATTTATATTTCTACCAAAACATTAGAGCTCCTCTCTTTTCACAATTTCTTCAATACTGACTATTCCAACCTTTTATGTTGTTTGAAAATTTGCTGGGTGTGAGATGAAACATTAAGGTTGTTTTTTACTGAATTCTCCTCATTACCAATGTTTTGGAGCATGTTTTCATGTTGTAATATTTTTCAACTCTGGCTATACTAGTACATGTAAACCATGCTACCAGGAGGGCTGAGTCTGGTATATCACTTGAAATTAGGAATTATGAGCCGCAATGACTAAGCTGATTGATATGTGCTTTAAATCTGGTATCAATGTGATGAGACTCCAACAGCAAAGGATAACAAATTACCTACAATGGGACAGTGAACCAGTAGTGGGACTAGGCTCATGAGTGGCCACTATACATCTATTTGGGTAAGACAAGGAGATTCTGTCTTAAAATATACTTTGCAGTAATTTTGAGAACAATTTGTTCTTAACATGTGACCACTTCTCAAATGAATAATGGCTTTTGATCATATATATATATATATATGTATATATTTTATATCTCTTCAATACCAAACCCTTACCACATATTTTTGAGAAAAAGAAATTTTTACTCCATTTTTAAGCAAAAGAAGGTGATAAACATTTATCAAGAGATTACTATAAGCATCAAGTACTGTACTGGGGATACAAATGCAAACAAAAAGACAGTCCCTATCCTCAGGATACTTTTATTTCAATGGGGGAAAACAATCCACAAAATGCAAAAGGGAACAGGAAAAACTGGGGTGCACACAGGGGCATGGTCTCTAAGTATAGAAAGTCACAATCAGAGCCTGAATGGGAATGAAGTTTGACTAGTCTGGGTCTCTCTCCAAAAAGGAGTACCAGAAAAGAACTTACTTATAATATGAAAGACAAATATTCCAGACTAAGGAGTCCTTAGATGCTGAGAGACTTTACAGGATGAGGTAGCAACTGAGGCATGGCAATGAAGTTTAGAAAGTTTGAAACAGACAGGAGAGGAATGTCAATATTTACTCTCTCATCCTAGAACCATTAATTTTTCTTGTGCAGAAGTTTTTCAATTTCACTCCATCAAAATTATCTATTCCTCTATGCCTTGCTTGTTTGGCAAATTCATTCCTTACTCATATCTGTGAAAAATATATGATAGTATTTCTTCCAACTTTCATGATCTATATTCTTTTGTTTAGATTACAAATCTATCAATTTTGACTTTATTGTGGAATACCACAGAAGATGTTAATCTGAAACTAATGCCTAACAGACCATTTTCTGCTCTTAGAGATCTCTCCTAGAAAATGTATTTTTTGATTAGACTAATGAATACCATTATTTTTTATGGTTTAATTTTTCAGTTGACTTATGTTTTGATTTTTAAACAATATGAAATAAATTTGAGGATGGCTGCTTTGTAACACAGTCTGAAATCTGGAATTTATGTGTATTTTCAACCCCCACCCCACACTTCCATTCCTTCTCTTTGTAATACTAAACTGTTGGGTTTTTTCCTTCTAAGAATTTGTTTAATATTTTAAAGTCTGTCTCTATAACTCATCCCTTCTATAGTTTGATGGGCACAACTTAATTTCAGTAGAATTGTCATTTTTATTATAATGAAATAGTTCAGCCTTGAGTACCAATAGTTCCCTCTCTATTTAAATTGTTCTTTATTTGAAGAATCATTCTTTAATTGAATCTATATAGATTTTTAAAATTCTTTGGTAGATGCACTCATAAACTTTTCAGACAGTTTTAAATCTTTTGAATGAAAATTTCTTTTTCTCTTAATTCCTGGATTTTGTTACTATTATATAGAAAATATGTCTTGTGGGTTTGTTTTGTAACTTGCAAGTTTACTAAGCTATGATCTTTTTCTTTTTAAATTTCTTAGAATTTTATAAGAAAACATCTCATCAACAAATATGGATCACATTTTCTTTTCTTTGACTTTATCCCTTTAATTTTCCTCACCTTATAGTTATTACTAGCATTTCTAGAATCATTTTGTTTGATATCGGTCAAAAGAGGGCATCCTGATATTTGTTTTTGTTTACTGTTCAAAGTTCTAGTATTTTTCATTTTCAAATATATTCAGTTTCAATTTTTTTTGCTCTCTTTTTTTAATTATACTTCTAAAAAGGTTACCAAATTTGTTTTTAATTTCAAAAAATAATAATAGTGTGGGTAGCTAGGTATGATTAGAGTCCAGGACTATCAGGAACTCAACTTTTCTGAGTTCAAATCTGGTCTCAGACACTTACTAGCTGGGTGACACTGGGCAAATCATTGTTTGCCTTAGTTTCCTCATATGTAACATAAGTTGGAAAAAGGAAAAAGCAAATCACTCCAGTATCTTTTCCAAGAAAACTCCAAATGAAATTGCAAAGATTCAGATAAAACTGAAAAACAATGAAAAAACAAAATAATAATAGTAGTAGCTATTGTTTATATAATGCCTTAAGATCTAAAAAGTGTTTTTATAAGTTACTTTATTTGATATTCATTATGATTCTGGGAGGTTGGTGCTGATATCTCCCATTTATAATTGAAATAACTGAAATTGAGAAGTTAACTTAGACTGTTGTGCCTAAGGCAAGATTTAAATGAAGGTCTTCCTGATTGTAAGTCCAATACTCTTTCCACTGTGCTGCCTAATTGCCTATAATTAGCTTTTAATTTTGTTTTTATGTTTTGCAATCCTTTTTGTTTCTAATTTTCTTTCTTGTTATTTTTTCAAGATTTCCTCTTTTGATATTATTCTGGGTTTGTCAACATTCTAATTTTTAAATGTATATTAATTATTTCTTTTTATGTTTTATTTTATAACCTGCTATTTATTTCTGCTGTACAGGTTATGCAACTTGTGACATTTATTCCCTTCTAACTTTTTCTCAGAGCTTTTAATGCAATTGTGACCCATTCTGGAACAGTGTCATGTTGTTTTTTGCTCTTGGGATTCTACAGGGTTTTGTCTTATGTGGATCAAGAAATAAGATTTGTAAAGCACAAAGCAACTGCCTAATAAACTCTTGTTTCCTCTTTCTTCCACATCATCACCCTCCCCCCCATCCCCAGTATTGTAGATAAGGTCAGAGTATAGTACCAATATCAACATTCTCATTCTGGGCCCAATGGAAGAGGAAATTCATTCTCTGTCAGCCCCTGCCCAATGTCTTTATCTTCTCCATTTTTCCATTAAAATCTTGACATCATCAAAATATACTGGAATCACTCTCAGACAACTTCCTCTATGATCTGAGATGAAGCTAGAGTTCAAGGAGAGCACATGTATCATATCCCCAACTGGACAGCTAGAAATGCTGTGGAAATAGTCTAGGACTGTCAGGAATTCAACCTCTCTCATTAAGCATCAATATTTTTTCCCTCTTGTAAGAGTGCACTGTTTTGTTTGATAATTTGTTATTCTTTATTAGAAGCCTAATAACTTATGGATTGTCATATTCCAAGCTTTCTGCTCTTTTACATGCTAAATCATGTGTGATTTTGTCTATAGCTCCATGGAGCTAAGATTCTTTTCTTTCTGTTTGCAGTATTTCTTTGACCTGGGAGCCCTGAATTTTGGCTACAACATTCCTGGAAGTAAGGGAGTTGAGTTCACCTTTCAATTTGTTTTGACTTCTCATTTTAAAATACATGAACAGCTTCCCCTCTCTTACCCCCCCACCTTGGCTTCTTGAGCATATTTCATTTTGGGGGGGGGTCTTTTTGGTCTTGGTAGTCTTAACAGTCTTAAGTTATTTCTTCTTGATGTGTTTTCCAAGTCAATTGTTTTCCTTTTGAACTTATTCACATTTTCATCTATTGTTTCTCAGTTATTTTTTTTTAACATTTCTTAATATCTCTGAGAGATATTTGTTTCTCTTTGACCAATTCTAATTTTTCAGGGAGTTACTTTCTTCAATTAAGGTTTTCTTTCTCCTTTGTTCAATTGATTAATTCTTGTTATCTTGCTTCCATAGTTCATTCTTTTTCTATGTTTTCTTGTACTGCTCTCATTTAGTTTTGTTTTTGTTTTTGTTTTTGTTTTTAGGTTTTTGCAAGGCAAATGGGGATTAAGTGGCTTGCCCAAGGCCACACAGCTAGGTAATTATTAAGTGTCTGAGACTGGATTTGAACCCAGGTATTCTCATTTAGTTTTAAATATGATTTTTTAGCCCATTTCCTAAAGCAAGCTTTACTCTTCCATAAATTTTTATTGAATATGTTTAACCTGCACTTTTTTGAGGCTTTTGCTTATAGACCTTTTCTTGTCTTTTTTTTTTCTTCTGTGCTTATGTCCTGAACTCCACTTCATCACAGGATAGTGTTTTGTTTTTTGTTTTTTATGTTTTTGCAAGACAATGGGGTTAATTGGCTTGACCAAGGCCACACAGCTAGGTCATTATTAAGTGTCTGAGGTCAGATTTGAACTCAGGTACTCCTGATTCCAGGGCCTGTGCTCTATCCACTGTTCCACCTAGCTGCCCCCCATGATAGTGTTTTATACTAGGTTTTTTGTTTGTGTCTTTACTCATTCTTCCAATCTACTTCTTGACGTTAGTCTTTATATTAGTGCTAGACTTTATACACTTCTAGGGAGGATGCCTGGCATATTCTTTATATCTTTTTTTTTTCTACTTTCATACTTGCAGCTGGGAGCCTACAGGCTTTCATTTTCCAAGCTGTATGATCCAAATCTGGTCAATTAACTGTCCTCCTGTACGATTATGCAAGTTTCTGAACCAGGTTTATGTCTGTCAGTTTGTTCCCCGTGGTAATTTTCAGTAGACTGTTGCTAGACTTATCAAGCATTAGTCTGTTGGGAGAATGCAGATTTCAAACAACTTAACTGTCAGCTCACCTTTGGTCTGGGACAGCATCACATAACTTTCATTTGCATTCCTGTGAATGATTTCTTTTTCTTTTTCTTTTTTTTTGTTTTAACTCAAAGACATCAAAAATGTGTGGGGGGGATCTTTTTGGTGTGAAAGTTTTCTATTAAGCTATGTAGATTTCTAGTTTGAAGAAACCTTTGGAGTTATCTAGTTCAATTTCCTTTATTTTAACAATGGGGTAAAAGGAATTCCAGACTAGTTAAGTGACTAGCCCAAGGTCATACAATAAGTGGAAAATTTAGATTGAAACATTTTTCATAGAAGTAGGGAAATGACTTGCATTATTTGGACATGTCTTTAAATAGATGCATAAGTACAGTTGTATATGTATGAGTTATTTAAATGAATTGTATGCTTATTTCTACTATTAAAAAAAATCAGCAAAAGTAATGACTTGTATCTAAAAATACATGAATCAGGAGTACAATAGAAACCACTAGTGAAACTATCTGAATGAAAGCATCGATTCATTAGTAATGGCATTAAAGTAGTCATTACAGTAACTGGCTAGGGTCAAGTTGCAAATAAAGAGAAGATCCATTTTGATTGCAATAAGGTTTTTCCAGTGTCTTCTTCATCTCAATGGTTTTTCCCCCTTCTTACCTGAAATCATTCATATCTGTTGCTTGAACAGTAGTAATAAATGTAAAATATGAGACTCATTTCTTCTTCAACTTGATTGGACTGAACAAATAAAGTTACATTGCTATAACATGTTGGAATTTAACATAGAGAATTTGGACAATGCCATGTTTTTTAATATTAGTTCTAGGACTTGAATTGTTCACTTCTTTCTGCCTTTTCAAAATCCATTGATTGTGGTAGATTGATAAATATTTTCTCATACTTAGGATGGTGACAAATAACTGGCCCTTGAAATTTCATGGAATAAAGTTTAACAGTGATAAACTGCTGTTTATCACAATTAAATTCCAACAAGGGTCTTTGCATAAAGTTATCAAATTCATGCTCATCAATTTCATTAAGACATTCACATCCAGCTTTGTTAATAGAGAGCATTAAATCCATATAGCTTTTGGGGAGATTTGTATCTTCATTATTTCCAAAATTGTTTTCAATCCAAAATCATTTTACTTATTTTATGTTTCTCCTAATTCCATAGCATCTGCTTCTGTAAAAGTGGTCAAGATAAACTTTGTTTCAAAAAGAAAGAAATGTGGGTGTTGCCAATTTATTGTTGGTGGCAGCTATTTCCTGGCCCTAAGGTACATCCACTTCCAAAAGACTGTCTGTTGATACTTACTGCTCTGAGCGTTGAAAGCCGTAAATGGTCCACAATCTTTCATAGTGAATCTGATCATTTGGGTTTGGAGTCCATGTCACTTATCTCCTGCTGAAAATTTAGGTTGGTTCAGACTCCCTTCACTTCTACTATGGTCACAGGAGGGGTCTGCAAGGGATTCAAAGTCACAGTACCACTAGCTTCTGGATGGAGGAGAGAGGTCATACTGAGGGAAACCTAGATCTACTTTTAAAATTATGTTTGATAGAATTGTTTTGGAAGTTAACTTCTTCAGGCCTAGAGTAAAGAGGAGGAGATGACAGGAGAGAGAATACCAAATAAAAATTGACCTATGATATTCCTCCTTTAAAAACATTACAAAATATCAGCTAATTTGGATTTCACAGTACTGTTTTGCTAATACTCATTCTACTAATGTTGTAGAATAAAGATATTGCTTCATTTTCCCTTCCCAAATTAAAGGTGAGAATTCATAAAACTTCTGCTTTAAAAAAACTTTTGACAATAGACACAGAGAAATTTAAAACAAATATTATATATCTGCTTAAATTTATAGTGGTCTTGATTCTGATATTTATCCAATGGGACACAAAAAATTTTATAAGAAAGTGAAATCCTTAGTATGGAAATTTCTAGAATGAAATATTAAGTTCCCTAATTATCAGGTGGTTCCTAATATGCCAGTGTGATTTACATCAGAAAAATAAAAATTAATGATTAAGAAAAAATAAACGGAAGTAAATATATTACTATATTATCAGAATGGTTAAAGGAAAATAAGTTGTCAATGGACTTTATTCTATTCACGGATTGAGTAAGAAGTTGAATTTATCAGCTTTACTTGTAGTAAATTGAATTTGACCTCCTGTCTACAATTCTGCCACTTGGGCTTTAACTTGAAAATCTCAATATTGTAGTAAGGTAGCAACTTAGAAAACCACTAACTATGGAAACATATCTTTCTTAATATAGTTGCTCAAAACATGAGTCTTGAATAAGTTGCCACATAAATTCCAGAGTGAGTTGGATTGTACTGGTATCTAAAATAATGAAAAGTGAGTATTATAGCCAAAATGCAAAGAAAGAAATGTTGCTGGCACCATCTTAGTTTAGTCTGATAGGTTTTAATATATGTATTCCATAATTTTCATCTCCTTGTTTCTTGGTTCCTTAGTATTAAAATAATACTATATCTTCCTTAAACGCAAAACTGATAAAGTGATGAGCCTAAATTCTAACTCAATATTAATCCCAACAGTCTCATAAGTTAACAATATATGGCAGGTAGAGAATGTGTATTTTAAGCCTATAGATCCAGAATAGATATTCTGATCCCTCCTTTTCAAAGAAAATTTTAGAGATGTTAGAACTTTAGCATGTTACTCTTGTAAAAGAAAATTGCATAGAATATTCAGATCTAGGGGTAAAACATTTAATTGAGTTACCAAAAATTACAAATATAATTAAAGGTAGAGTAGGGATTAGAACTCAATATCTTAGCTTTCAGGGCTTTGGACTGACTGTCAAATCACATTGTTGGAATTGTCATTAGATATGCAAACTGACAACCTGGAACTAGATCCTTTCTTCATTTTTTAGAGTCCTGGAGTATGAATCCAATAAGTTTTAGGGTCAGGGATGAATTCATTGTTTCTCTTAACATAAAAAAAAAGAAAAACAAAACAACCAATAAAAATTGTTCAGAATAGAAATTAAAGAAATAAGAGGAACTTTCAAGCCATTACTAGAAATAAAATTAATTTTATTAAGCTTATCTTAAAATGAAGATGTTATACTTCCCATTCCAAGATGGCAGAATGCGGAAGGAACCCTCCCAAATTCTCTTTCAAACGAGTAGAAAACTATGTCAGAATGGCTCTGAGAGTAGGGAAGCAGCTTACCAGAATGACAGGACAGGTCTGTGTCACTGGGGTGGGAGGGGAATGAGTTCTAGGAGCAGCTGCCAGCAGCCTCAGAGCAGAAGGTCTGCAGCAAGGCTCCAAGACTGGGGCAATCCACCTGTGAAGTCCTACCCTCCTATAAGTCAGCAGCCTCCAGGCAAGTGGGTAGTTTCCAGTGACCAAGGACCAGCACAAGTCATCAGAAAGGCCTAGTTCCCATTGCTGGCCCACAGTGAAGCCCCACCCCAGGGCTGCCAAACTGGAGACTTTGCTAGTAGAAAGGCCCTGTCACCATAGAAACCCAGAGCAGGGCTACACACCGGGCTAGCAACAAGATTCCCCCCACCAGGGTCAACCAGCAAAGAGACTGTTATGACAGCAAAACAGCAAAAAGGATCTACTCCTGGGGCAGGCTAGCATCTAAATCCAATACCCAGGGAGGCTAACAAAGAAGCCCTACCCCCAAGTACAAGCCAGAGAAAGGAAGCCCTAAAGCCCAGTGAAAGCCAGCAGGAAGACCCTGAGCACCAATACAAAAAAGCCTGTGACAGTGTAGAAACAGAGCCCAACTCTCACATAAAAACACCAAGAAAAGACAGAAAAATGCACAAAAATACCCAAAAGAACTTTACTATAAAAAGTCACTATGGTGATAGGGAGGATCAAAATATAAACTTAGAAAAAGACAATAAGGTCAAAATGGCTATAAGCAAAGCCTTAAAGAAAAATGTAATTTGGTCTTAGGTTCCAGAAGAATTCCTGGAAGAGCTTAAGAAAATAAAAAAATAGAAGAAATGTTGGGAAAAGAAATGAGAATCATGAAAAAAGTCAGAAATATAGGGAAATTATTTTAAAAATTCTGGAAGAAATTAACTCCCTAAAAAATAGAATTGACCAAATGGAAAAAGAACTACAAAAACTCAGAGAAACCAATTCCTCAAAAATTAGATTTGCACAAGTAAAAGCTCATGACCCTAAAAGACACCAAGATATGATAAAATCAAAAAAGTAAATTAAAAAAAATGTAAAATTTCTCATTGGAAAAAGCAGCTGACTTAGAAAATAGATTCAGAGGAGTTAATAAAATTTATTGGACTACCTGAAAGCCATGATTGAATGGAAAAAATTTAAGAAAGTCTTAACACCTTTCAAGAAATCATCAAAGAAAACTGCTTTGATATATTAGAACCAAAGGACAAAACAGAAATTCAAAGAATTCACCAATCACTGCCTAAAATTAAAAAACCTCCCAGGAAAATCATAGCAATGGTAAAAGAGGTTAAAATTTAATTGGAAATTAATCTAATCCTAAAAAATAAGTGGATCAAAGGGCCAATCCTGGATACAATTGATAATTTCATTAAAGAAAATGACAACAATGAGACTATGTGCCAACAGTTATGGGATGCAGTGAAATATAAATGAAATTGATGAAAATCTTTATAAGGGAGGAAAAGATGGGGAGGGATGGTCAAAGCTTAAATCTTAATCTCATCAAAATTGGTCAAATATTGATTAATATGCATGCAATTGTGAGTATTTTAAAAAAGTATTTTAAAAATTCTGGAAGAAATTAACTCCCCCCAAAATAAAATTGATCAAATGGAAAAAGAACTACAAAAACTCAGAGAAACTAATTCCTCAAAAATTAGAATTGCACAAGTGAAAGCTCATGACCCTAACTAAGGAAACCAATCTTAGGGGAAAAAAAAAATGAACAAGCCATCAATGAATGTCCTAAGGGGAAAAAAATCTCCAGACCAGACTGATTCACAGGCAAGTGAATCAATCATCGGTAAGAGATAAAAAATAAATTTCATTCAAAATAAGTATAGACAATGTAAAATACTTGGGAGTCTATCTCCCAAGACAAACCAAAGCAAAAAACGTGAAAAGGGCCTATTTCTACAAAAATATTTATAGCGGCTCTTTTTGTATGGTTAAGAATTGAAAATCCAGGGTGGCTAGCTGGCATAGTGGATAAAGCACAGGCCCTAGAGTCAGTAGTACCTGGGTTCAAATCCGGTCTCAGACATTTAATAATTACCTAGCTGTGTGACCTTGGGCAAGCCACTTAACTCTGTTTGCCTTGCAAAAACATAAAAAAAAGAATTGGAAATCCAAGGGATGCCCATCAATTGGGGAATAACCAAACAAGCTGTGGTATATGATTGTAATGGAATATTATTGTGCTTTGAATTGATAACTGGAAACATAGTGAACAGAACCAAGAGAACACCGAACACAGTAAAAATATTATATGATGAATTCTCATTTGGCTTAGCTATTCTCAGTAATGCAATGATCTAAAACAATCCCAAAAGCATGCTACTGGACCTCTAGAGAAAGAACTGATATTGTTTGATTATAAAACTGAAGCATGCTATTTTTCACTTTAATATTTTTTATTTGTCTTCTCATACAAAATGACTACTATGAAAATATTTCATGTAATTTCATATTTATAACCTGTATCTGATTGCCTAACATGTCAGGGAGGGGTGAAGGCAGGGAAGGGGGAAGGATAGAATTTGGAACTCAAAATTTTAGGTAAAAATGTTTTTTAAAAATGAAGTTTTCAGGTGTTAGGCCTAGAAAACGAATTCACAGTTTCATGATCTAGTTTCAGCATCTATTCATAGTTTGTTTTAGCTGGTCTGAGAAACAAAATAACAAAGATAAGAATTTGTGAAATGAGAAAGTTTAACAGATTGGACTATGTAAAAGAGGTTTACTATACCCTCAAATAGTCATCAGAATAAGCTAACTTAGATTGACTCCGGTTAAATATTCTCTTAGAGAGGTAGCTGGGTGACTCAGTTGACAGATGCTGGACTTGGAGTGAGGAAGACTCATCATCCTGAGTTCGAATGTACCCTCAGCTGTTTGGCCCTGGGCAAGTCACTTCACCCTATGTGCCTCATTTCCTCACCTATAGAATGAGCTGGAGAAGGCAATGGCTAAAGGTGCATAGTCCAACAAAGCAAGCTCTGACATGGGCCATGCCCCAGCTGCGGACTCTGTGCAGTTCTCTGCAGCACCTGTGAGGCAGGTGCTCTAGAGTGGTGGCAAAATCATTACATTGCTCCAGACTGTTTAGGATCTTTAGTGACTTTCCATAGAAAAATATCACTTTTTTGAGGTTTTTTTTGGTTTTTAACTTTTTTTAAAGCAATTCTGGCTCACCAGTAAGATGAGCCCATTTAAGCTCGAGGGCACAAGGCTGCAGGCAGCCCAAGCCTTGTGCTGGAATGGGATGTGACCTCGCCATGACTGCTCTGTCTGGGGGAGAAGCCAGAAGAGCCAAAAAGGGAGAATTGCGTTCTTCCATTTTAGAAGAGCGGGAGGGAGGGTTGGCTTCCCAGGTCCGGGCGGAGCTCTTCCAACGCGGGGGTGGGGGGGGGGGGGCGAATAATGCTTGAAGCCCCCTGGAGCCCAGGGCCCTCAAGCTTTGCTTCCAGCCGGGTCAGTGAACAGTATTTCTTATGTGCTTGGAAAACTGGGAAGAAAGGGACTGTGCACTGGGCAGGCGCAGGGAAGCCTGAGTCTGGGTGGCCTCAACCCCTCCCCTCCCCCAGGGGCCTGTGTACCAGGGGCGGCGCGGCCCGGGGGCCACGTGCACAGGTACGCCTGGCCCCGCCCCAGGGCGGGCCGCGTGCAGGTTGGCCCCAGGCCAGTTTAAGGCTGGGACTAGGGCCGGGGCCGGGGCCGGGGCCGGGGCCGGGCGGCTCCCGTGTTCCTGCGCGGTGGGGCCTGACAGCCGGGCCCAGGGCGGTGGTTGGCGTGGTCCGGGGCTTAGAGGATGAGTGTGGCTGCGGACAACTCGGGAGGGAAAGCCTTCTCCTCGGGGGTCTGCCGCTTTAAGGCACGCTATAGTTTTTGAGGACTTTTTTTTTCCATTTTGTTAAATCAATCAAGCCTTCCCCCAAAGAGATAGTTGGGGATCATTATCCGATGAGTCTTTATAACCTATTCATCAGCTACTAAGAATAGATTTAAATTTATTTTTTTTAAAGCACATTGTTTCTGAAATATTTATTTTTCAGGAGATCTTTTTTCCTCCGTTTTAGAAAACCAAATCACGATGTAGCCATCTTAGCGAATCTGAGGAAGCTAGTCGTAGGGAATTAAACCTTTAAGGCCAGAATTCAGGTTATGTAGGCGGTTGTTTATTTTTTCCACATTCTGACTAAATGGGAGGAAGGCCGTGATTACGGACAACAGGGGTTTGTAAAACTATGAAGTTTAGATACAATAGAGAGCTCTCATAACAGTTTGTGGTTTGGTAGATTTTGGCATAGAATAGGTTTATCGGGCGCTATTGCAAGTCATTTCAGCTCGCCTTTTCTTTCTATATCTGTGTCCTTTTCTATATGGATCTCCCTTTCTTCAATGTGGGGAAGGTATTTGGGGCCGGATGGGGGAGGCAGGTAGGCAGGTAAACCGAGACTATTTTTGTCTAGAGTGTTGTAAATCAGAAAAGAGGGGTTTGAAGGTTACCTGACTGTGGGATCCTGGGTCATTAATCTCTATCTACTTCATTTTACTTCTGTAATAAAATGGAAAGTAATACCTGAAAGAGCTGTTGAGCATCAAAAGAGAATAGGTATATGTATTTTCAGTAGTTTGACAACTAAGCTGCTACAAAAATGTTAGCTGAGGGAATCTCTAGACAATAAAAGTAGATAGCTAAATTTTTGTTCATTTGGCTTATGAACTCTTGATTCAGTTTCTTAGAGCAAATCTTAATTTGATTGTGTTGCTTTCTGTCTCCTTTAAGATTGTAAATCTTTTTCTAGACTTCATGGTTCCTCAGATACCCATCATTAAATATTAATGTTGACACTAATTTGGGGACATTAAAAGATTTGTTTCATTTCTCCAAAATGTTTTTCATTTTAAAACCACGTGCACTACTTTAAAGAAAAAAAATTACTGAGATAGTATTGGCAGAATGTTATAGACATAGTGCCACCTAAATTTCCCTTGTTATTTAACAGAATAGAATCTCTTGATATAGCATTTTTAGAAAATAAGTGGCTGTGTGGGCTAAATGATTGCATAGCTAGAACTAATTGAATGTTTAAACCCAAATTGAATTATGTCAATGTAGAAGTCTCTTTGATCCTATGGAATTACATTTCAACATAACTAGTTTATTTATTAATTTTGCAGTTGATACAAAGCCAGGAAGGATAGAATTCTGGTCAAGTAGTTCTGGGCTCGTCCTGGCCCAGATCATAGAGTCCTTGTTTAGCACTGTTTATGGCTCAATCCTAGATCCAGCTATTGGAGGAAAACAATTTCTTCTTTGGATGATAAACTCTCTCAACCCATAACACTTAAGCAAAAGGATTTAGATGCAAATCATATCTATTCTTTTCTACATTCACAGTTATATGGAGAGATTCATAAAATGACTTGGACTAGATCCCAGTCTTAGCTTTTCCGTTGCATGGATAGCGCTAGCCCAGAACCATCACCTTCATTTCTCTTCTCTACTTTTGTTCTCTACTTCCTTGTTCTTGCTCTTTTCAAGAGCCATATCTTATGTCACTTCAGTCATCTCTCCTCCCCTCCCAATTCTTTTCCCTCATTGATTAAATTAAAATCTTTGTGGGTGGTGGACACTCTAAGGTATATTTATTTTATTCCAATTTGCCAAAGAGATTCACTGATGATTTGAAATCTGGAAAGCAAGGTAGTTAGAGGAAACTGCCTTTACAAGATAGGATTACTTTGTTAGGTTTTTTGGAGATAACAATGTGAAGGGTAGGGGAACTGGTTAAGAGGCTAGTAGGGATAGCCCAAGGTGAGTGGCAGTAAAGAATAATAGAGGTTTGGCAGTGTGAGGATAGAACTGGGAAAGAAGTCAAAGAAAAAATAGATAAGTAGAAAGCTTGTAGAGAAGAGAAAGTAATTGTGGAAATAAGAGGACTTGGCAATTTAATGGATGTGGTAGATGAATAAGGGGGAGGAATCAAAGATGATTATGGTTTTGAGCCAGAGTGCCTTAGTAGAATACAACTTTAGAAAAAAGTATGCCTCTTCTCAAATATATATTATTTTGTGCATCTCTCTCTCTCTCTCTCTCTCTCTCTCTCCCTCCCTCTCCCTCTCCCTCTCCCTCTCCCTCTCCCTCTCCCCCCCCTTCCCCAATTTAGAGTGTAAATTCTTTTAATGTTAAAGGTTGAGCCTATTTGTGTATCCATGTTCTTGGCTCAGATGCTTAATAAATGTTTATGAATTGGTGATGTCATCACAGCAAGCTATAGAAAAACTAAGTGGAAGGGTGGAGTTTAGTTAAATTTTGGACTTCTGACTTTTGAGAAGTCATAAAATACCTCTGAAGAGATGTATTTAAGTAGTCAAGAAGAGAAATTAGTCAGATGTGTAAGAGGGGATATAAGAAAATGGCATGGGCAGTCCATATAAATGGATTAATACAAGAATACTAGAAGCCAGGAGTATTCATCTAATTTGCTTACTATAGCAATAAAAGTCAAGGAGCATGAGATCTGCAAAACAAAAAAAAGTATCAGATTTAAGCAGTCAAGTGATGGGCAAATTGAATCAGTTTACTTTTATGGTACTCTGAAGTCCATTAAGAGGAAGTAAATATGAACTATCCTTTTTAATAGAAAAATGGAGGTGTGGCATAAGATAATAATTGCTAGAGACTGGCAGGGTCAAGGGAAAAGTATTTAAAAGTAGAAGTCATCATCAACATTTTTGGTGGACAGTGGGAAAATTATATAGAGAGATTTTTAAAATAACAAAGTTTTGAATAGGGTAGACACTTAAAAGGAAATGAAGAGAGAATGAACTAATTTTGACAAATACATCATTCATCTCATCCTTAAGCCTAGGATAAAGAATATAGGTGGAGTATAGAAAAATATTTTTGTCATGGAGAGATACGAAAGATTTCACTATGAATGAGGAGCTTCAGTCTCATTCATGAGATAATTCAAGTATAAGATAAATCCCGCACCTCTGATGTGTGAAAATTTAGCTGAAGATTGGAGCATTCAAAAAATGGTTGGAATACTTTTTAGGACAATGGTAACAGAAATTATTTATAGATGAATTGAAGAATTGCTGCATTGTGGTAAGCATCCAAGATATTTATGGGACTTATGTTCTGGAGAGTTTCATTACTTTATTCAGAAATGCTCAATGTGAAATTAGATGGGGGAGGTTGCTTAGGATTGAGAATTAACAGGCCATGTGACCCAGTGGAAAGGCAAGTGAATAAAGATTGAGAGCAGTATCATATTTAAGTGATTCATTCTAGAGTCAAGTCTCAGAGGAGCCCTAGGTGGTAATTACTCGAACAATAATAGGTTAAACAGCTTGTGAGAATAACAGCTTTTGCAGGAATGAGTTTGGTGGGAGAGGTGGAAGGATAGGAGATTGTCATCAAAGAAAGAAATTTCATCTTTCAAGATAATTTAAGAATATCTATGTTGGTGTGACTACTACCCTAGAGTGGGTAGATGAGGTTGAAAGAAAACTAGAAGTTATAAGGATTGAAGAATATGATAAAAGCTTTGAATGTATGATGATTCGAGTAGTTTTTTTCAAACATGGAAGTCACTTAGGCAAGGTTTGAAGTTTAAGAAGGTGACTATGAATTTTGAACTGAACTCCCTGAGAAAGAAGAAAGAGACATTTATTAACTTTTGTGATACTTGGACAAGTCACTAAACTTTTTTACTATGGTTTCCACAACTATAGAATGAGGGAGTTTGTGCTTGATGGTCTCTACTATCTGTCCCTTTGAACTTTATTTCTACAATTCACTGATTATGACCGAGAAGCAGGAAGATAAAAATATTTCATCTTGTACTGGGTGATTTAGATATGGATATGAACTTCAGATGAAAAAGGGTTTATAGAATTAGGGTGAGGAGGGGAAGCTTTCAAATTGGCAGTGGTTTTCCCACTCCTGCCCTTAGCTTTGTGTTCTAGGAAGATGAACAAGTGTACAGAATTGGATTAGTTACAAAGAAGGGTATGTTCAGGCTATAACTAGGTTTCATTAAATAATCAGTTTATTGATTGAGACAGAGAAGCGTTTTAAGATAAAAAAGGAGTTGTTATAAAGGTTCTATTGGTTACAATGTGAGAGGATGAGAAAATTTGACTTTGTTCTTTACTGAATGTTCTCTAAAGTGATGACACCTGTAGGTCCATATCATCATGGTCATCCCCTGCAGAACAAGTAGTTTGTTTCAATATGCTTAGTTTCTCTTTCTGTATCAGTTTCTTATTGTTAGCTTTGTTCCATGATTTTAATGATTCTTACATTTCTGTTCTGTCATGTTTGATTTTCAAAAACAAGCTATGCTTTTCCTTTGCTTCTTTAGATTCTTTGCCTCCGCTGCCCCCATTTCATTTATGTCTTATTTAAGAACCATTTCACCATCCACAATAATCCCAAGAGTAGTGATAAATCCCATGAACACTTGCATTTTAAGAGGAAGACCTTGAGTATGGTTTTGATTGTAGCAGAAAGACAGTGTAGTTTATTCCTTTTACAACACTGCCAAATTCATTCAGTTCTTATCTTGCTGGAATTGAAACATCCAGTGTTGATTTTTTTTTTCTTTTTGCTATGAACAACTTTTCATAGATGACTTTCACTATAAAAATTCTAATTGCTCTAGATTTTCTTGTCAATTGAAATTCTGAGGAAAAGATTCATCTGTAGAACTTTACAATTCACAGCACTTTACTGTTCATAGAAAAACAAGCATTTAGGAATTTAGGAAGATGTTAAGAAATGTTGAGTTTTTAATACATAAATCAATAATTTCTTATAATATTGAGGCCTTGATTGTTTTAGTATAATTTAGGATTCATTCATATGTACATTAATCCAACAAGCATTTCTCAAGTACTGTTTGTGTATGTGCTTGTAATTGAGTCGGAGAAATTATAAGTAGAGATTCTAAGTATATATGGGATAGTTTTTTTCCTTAAAAAGGATATGATTGTAATAGAGAAACAATACACCAGGGGGAAAAAACTATCAATAATAATATAAATAGTTTTAAAGAGACCAATATGTTAGTGGAATTGAGGGAAAATATTGTTGCTGAGCTGTAAGGTTTTACAAATACAGTGAATAGAGCTGGGGGGAATAATTCAGGGTGTCAGAAACTGGAATTTATTGTGAGTCAGAAGCAGGATTTAAAATATATGTTCAGGGGTTGACAAGCTGATGACATGGTCAGAACAAAGCAACCATGGTTAAGATAAGATGAATGAACAGGAAAAACTGTTGTAGGTGTGTATCCTTAAAATATTTTGGATTTGACTTTTATTTTGTCACCACAAATTTGTTTCAGCATCTTAGGTTCAATATGCAGAAATTAAATTTTGACTTATTTGCCTTACTGATTTTCATTTCTAAATGAGTTTTCTTAATCAGTATTCTTTCCCAATATTATATTTGATCTAAAACTAATTAGAATTAAATGACCACAAAGACAAATAATCAAAAAACATCAAAAATGAGTACAACCTTTATCTAACAAATGTTAACCAAATGAAATTAAAAAACTACCTATTAAATCGCTTTAACTGTTTAGCTGCATTAAATTTGTTTTTGTTTTATTTTTCTTTAATTATGGTCTAAGTATATACAATTCTGTTTTATTTAATCTTGCCTTGTATCATTTTATGCAGGTCTTTCCATAGTTGACAGTGGTTTTTCATAATTTTTGTCCCCTCCCATATTCTACCACTATTGGCATCCTGGTGGTATATGGTGAATGGAATATTAGATGTGGAGTTTGGAATATCTTGAGTTCAAATTCTGCCTCATACAAATACTAATGATTCTGGGAAAATCACTTAATATCTCTTAGTCTTATTTTCCTCATAAATAGGATTGGAGAATAGTACCTACCTCAGAGTTGTTGTATCAAACGAGATGACCTAAATAATATGCTTTGTGAATATGAAAGCATACAAATGCTATTCTGATGTCGATATCTTAAGGCTCTTAAATTCTGTCAGAGATTATTTTTTCCTCTGTTGTAGATCCCATTATCTGTTCTATACCTAGGATGGTCTTTGAAAGATTACCTTGCTAATCTTGTAGTTAACTTTTCCCAGCATCAGTTGGAGGGTCCTCAGGCAGCAGACATTCATTCCATTCAGCTTATCAGTGCTTGTGTTCCTATAATCTCACCTTTGAGAAACCAATAATTTCATTTCAACACAATGAAGTATTGGAAAAGGACTTTAGTGTAGGATTGCATTTGATTAATATGCCAAGATTCTTCCATTCTAAAAATTTTTCCATTTTTTTCTGTGAAAATGAGCTAAAAGTTTTTATTTTGTAATGTTCTTTGAATAAAATCCTATCAATATCAAACTGTTGGATCAAACAGGGTACTATAAATTTTTCAGTCATTAATAAAAATATCATTATTACTTCATTATATTCTTTCCATATAACTTAGATTCATTGTAGGATAGACTGTGTCAGGTAGAATTAATTGAATTGCCATTTCCTTGTAAAGGCCAAGTGGCAGTGACTCAAGAATGATCTTGAGACACAGCTTTTTCAAATATCTGCACTATTCATCACATTTTGAAGAAACATGGTCCCTAAACACTTTGCTGTTTCCTGAAGAAGTTTGTACACCCAACTCTTGTACATAATAAAAGACTCATCTGTCCAACACATCAGTTTTCTTAGAGAAACTAGGTTTTCATCATTATGTAGACATAATATATAATGGAATAGGTGATAGGAACTGTGATTTCATTGCTTTTAGTAATTATTTAGAAGCAAAACTTGAACAAAAATTTTTGATTTTGAAACCAGTTTTCAAAGTGCCCAACTGCCTTTGCTTAATGTAATATTAAAAAGCAAAGTATGACTTAATGATCTGAATTAAAATAATATTTCTATACTTGGAGAAGATTTGGAGCTGCATAGCATATTTCCTGCTTTTTTATATTGTTGCAGGAAAAGAGGATTCAGGTTATTCAAAGTATTGAAATAATTGTGTTTATTTGCCTAAAAAAGCCCAAAACTTCTTAAAAGGCATTAAAATTATGTGGTAAGAATGATTCTCAAAGAATTTTGACTTTGTTCTGAAGGAATAAGCTAGTGAGAAAAGCTTTTTCTTTACTTTTTCATTGACTCTATGATGCATAACAAAAATTGGTTGACATGTTAAATGGCGTTAGATAGGATTTGAATGCTTATTAAAATGCATATCTAAATGGTGACAGTATTCTAAAGGATTTTTAACATTCCCATTAGTAATCAACAGGACTTTTTCTCTATGGCTTCACAGAATATCAGTATTGTAAAGGAGATCAGAGGCTACTTACTAGGATTTTTTTTTTAATCTGTATTACACAGCTTGGAGAGAGATATAACTACTTTCAAATACAGAAATAAATCATTATAAAATAATTTGATGACTTACTAAATATAAAATGTTGCTTTTTTACTTGTTTATTCACAGAAAAATTAATATTGAATATTTAACAATTTTGTTCTTTATACTTAAAATATTATTAATATCAATTATTTTTATTGAAAATGTTTAGAGAAAAAAGGTCTTCAATTGCTATTAGTAAGAACTTCTAAAATTTATATATTGTGGTAGTGTATGTTTTCTCCACAAAGTGAGATGCCAAATTTAATGTATTTTTCATTTTATTTACTCATTTATGTCCATAACAAAGGTATCTTTGAGTATTATATTAAAACTGTACCCTACCAGATGACTTAACTAATGTCCTGGGCATTTACCATGCTAAATTTATGTGAATATTTTCAGATTTATTATTAACACTTTCTATAAACCTTTCAGGGGGGGCTATGCTTAGTTTTAAGATGGAGATTTATTGAGAATATTATAAACCTTTTACAAAAATTTTATTTTTATATTAAAGAATTGTTCAATATACAACACTCACAAGTATCATTACAATAGGGACATTTTCTGCAACTAAACACTACTGTTAGAAGAATATGTGTATGCATAAAGATATGGCTATCCAGCCAGGTGGAAATAAAGATTAATAGCTAGTTAAAATATTAAATGTTCCTCTTTTACTTACAATAAATGTATTGAATGATGAATATACTTTTTATAGTTCAATTACTTAAAATTGCTTCATTTTAAGCATTGTTTATATAGAGTAACCACTGCGATGAAAGATTCTCTTCAGAGAGATGACTTTTTTCCTTTCCCACATCTATTTACCACTTTTACACAGGAACTCTAATGACCAGTGTCACCAACTTTTTCATTTGAAAATCTGCTATATAGAAATATAGTAACAAAGCAGAAAAACATAATATTTCAAGTAGAATATAGAATATATCATAGAAAATGAATATTACATAGCATTATATAGAAGAAAGAAAACAAGTTAAAAGGAAAAGTTCAACTTTGGGGGTTAGTGGAAGCTTACCTAGTACTGAGTCTTGGTAGAGGTATCACAGAAGAAACAAATGGTGTAGCAACATTAGACATGAGGTGTCCTTAATAAATCCATGACTCTTCCTCCAGCCATGGGGGAAATGGGTAGTGATTAGCTGGAGTGCCAAGTCCGATAACCTGATTCCTAGGTCTCATGGAGAAGTAGTCAGAGAAGTCCCGAATCAGTATACCCAGGAGAGAAATGAGGAAATGTCTGTGCTGATCTCCATTCCTAAATGGAGGTTTTTGGAGTCCATGACACTCCACTTCAGTCAGAGGGTATCTTGTTTTCCCTGCTAGATTATTACTTGAGCATAAACATTTTTTATCTATTTTTCTTATTTCCTAGTATTTGAATATGTTGAAATCAGAATTGATATATTTATCAGCATATATAATGTAAATGAATAGTTTCATTAATGGAGAAAAGTTTTCCTATATAATACATTTGCCCCGCAAGAATGGAAATGTTTGTAATATCTTGATCATATGATTGCTAAGCTGATGAATAACAGGGTAGCAAAAGGGAATGGAGGAACCATGCTGGTACAGCATTCAGAAAGCAAATGTGAAAATTGATTTGTGTTAGAACAGGAAACAGTATAGAAACAATTTGAGTACTGAAAGAAAAAGCTAAGGCCCAAAGGGTCAAGTTTTAATGTACAACATGTTGCATGACCAGGACAGTTTCAAATCTTGGTTAAGAAACAAAAAAACCTATGATTCAAAAATGGTATAGAAGATGTGTTAAGATAATTGAGGAATGTTTGTATGGTGTTTGTGGATCACTAAATGGCAATTGCTGATCTAGAATTTTAAAATTCAAATATTTACTTATCTTGACTTCTGAGGAATGAAGATCAGGGATCCAGGAAACAACTCTAAATATAGTTACCTCTAACCTCTAAGTTACTAGGTGACTAAAGGTGGGGACACTTGCTTGGTTTCCAGTTTTGAACTTTAGCACACATTTCTCTACATCAGGGTTGGGGCATCTTTATTTCTGCTAAGGTCCAAAACATTAAAATTAGCCTACTGCATTTGGTCCAATATTCAATTAATTCATCCCTAAAAAGCTCCTAGATTTATTGAATTTCAAATTCTACCTGCAGTTGTCTTGGCTACTGCCAGACCAAATAATTTTGCAGGACTTATGCTATAAATATATGTGACTTAGTATTATATATTTATAGCTTTTTTCCATTAGCACGTTTGTACAATGAGTTTATCAAATTAGCTAATTGTCACCTTTGGAGGCAAATATGATATACCCCTGAGGTAGACACTAGGAGAGAGTGGAAATAAAAGGGGAAAATGATTCCCACAGGTACTGTGGGTGGGAATCAGGGAAAGTGGCAACTAAAGCGGGGAAACCAGTGGAATGTCAAATTGTTTGGACCAGTCTATGTTGGGATGGAGTATGAGCACTCTAGACTAGAATAGAATCACTTCCAAACATAAGCATGAATATTAGAGTTGAATCAAGAACAGAAAAGATTTCAATCTATTTTAGCTATGTACTTGGAGTCTGAGATAATTAAGGTACTAAAGTCTTTTGAAAGTTTTAAATGTTGTCTAGGAAGGGCAATACTTGTAGTTTTGCATGTAGGTAGGGCCCTTAAAAGAGCAGCTAGATGATACAGTGGTTAGAGCACTGGCCCTGAAATCAGTAGGATCTGAGTTCAACTGTGATCCTAGATATCTGATACTTATTAGCTGTGTGACACTGGGAAAGATGCTTAACCCTGATTGCCTCTCATCCAGGGTCTTCTCCAATTGACCTGATTCATATCTGGCTACTGAACCCAGAGATGACTCCAAAGGAGAAGGTGAGACTGGTGACTTTGCACAGTACCCCCACCTCAAATCCAATTCATGGTGCTTGCCATGGCAGCTTCCTGATATGTCATAATCTTCTTAAAGAATGAAGGACTGAAAAAAAAGAGGGCCCCTGAGGGAATAAAACTTAGGATCCTTTAAGAAGGAGGAAAGACAAGAGAAAGAAGCTAAGGAGAATAGGCATGATTAAAAAAAAATTGGGGCTTGGGCAAATTCCTAGACTAACTGTACCAGAAGTAGGCAACATAAAGAATTTAGGGGAAAGGGATAATGGAATTACTATAAACAAAGAGAAAATACTCAAACTTTTATATATTTTACAACTTTGCCTAGGACAAACCCTGATTATTTATGTCTGGCTGAGTGTTATTCACATATGCATTCCAAATAGGCTTTTAGAGAATGATTTGTTATGAAGGTAGTGGTATTTATAGTAATGCATGTGAATGTGCAGTTGAGCAAATCAAATTTCACTTAGTTCATTTAATAAAATGAAGCCCTGAAAACACATAGATTTCAGATAACTTTCCTATTTATTTGTAAACAAATAAGTATTAAAAATGACATCTATAGAATTGAGAATATATTTCTTAATAGTGACCTTAAAGAAAAGAAACATTCCTGTCAATAGCATGTAATTGGATTACTTCTTCAGGGTCCAGATATGTCTGCTTGACACTTTACTACATAAGCCTTACAGCTATGTAAAAAAAAAGCATTAAAAAAGCAAAACAGCTTGATACAGCTTGCTTTTCTGATATCCACGACAATAAACACTGCTTGCAGAGTTGCTTCTACTTAAGTTCAAGAGGGGAGAAAAGCAGTTGATGATAGACCACAAAAGGGAGCCATTAGAGAGTCATCTGAAGACTTGTGCATTGCTCAATTCTGCCTACTATTTCTATCCTAGTCAGGTGATTTGTAATTGCACTGTAGTCACATTATCCATTCATTTGTTTTAATTTCAATTCAACAATGCATGTGAGAAGAGAAAGTTATATTATTGCAGAATATACCACTTGCACTTCCTTTTAATGGTATTGTATACTTAGAAATGAGTGTTCAGATGGAGAAGGGAATCTGCTATTCTGTTACTGTTCTCATGTACCTTTCTTAGTGTGACTATCTTACTGCACTGAAATGCTAAGATATTTTTCTTCATCATAACCACAGTTTATTCATTCTGTATGGACTGATAGAGCTAATGAGAGGGGAAACTTTCATTGGCCTTAGCATTCCTTTTCTGTACCTTTTGATCTTCTTGATTCTCTTATTCTTTAGTGGAACAGAAGAAATAATAAAATGGTGGTTTAGATGAGTCTGAATTACAATTAAAGTGAAATGTGTATGGATGAAAAAAAAACATCAAATATATACTATGTACCAATATCTATACTAAGTACTGGAGATACAAATAGGAAAAAAAGTTCCTTTCCCTTAAGGAGTCTACCACTTATTTAAGTAGGAGGGGGAGAGAGAAAGTCCATTTAAAGAATTAAGCTTTCAAGTTTGAGAGGAGGACCCAGAAGGTGACAGAAACAAGCCAGTGACCAGGGTTCTGGAGGAATTAGAAGATGCAAGGCAGATATCAAGACTTTGTTTTTTTAGTTCCACAGGAAGGCTTTAGTTAGTGACTCCCAGTTCATGAGAGTTATTATAGACTGCAATGTTGCTTTTCCGAAACAGTCCAATAATGTTTAGATAGATGAGTTGGTTAAGGACAGGCAAAAAGAAAAGTTGCTCCTTAGGGTAGTTACTTACTCCTTCCTGGCCAGAGTAGCCAAAAAATTTCCAGAGGAAAGGGACTGGAAGGCAAATGTAGTTTGAAGAACAATTTTTTCTTGATTCTAAATTTTTTTAGCTCTGCTGATCAATTTTCTTTTCATATTTGAGTAGAGTTTCTGATTCTTTATCTTTTCCCTGATATATAGCTCCCCTAATGTGAAAAATAAATTTACTATTCAGGTGCTTCTGTAGCAATCATCTCATATCCATTTGTCTTATCATACATACTGCTTTCTTTTAAATAAACCCTAGTCTTTAAAGATACACTGCACTGCACTTCGTGCAATGTTAAAGGAATTTTTTTGAGGTCTTTGTAAGGCAAATGGGGTTACATGGCTTGCCCAAGGCCACACAGCTAGGTAATTATTAAGTGTCTTAGACCGGATTTGAACCCAGGTACTCCTGACTCCAGGGCAGGTGCTTTATCCACTGTGCCACCTAGCTGGCCCTATTAAAGGAATTTTTAAAGATGTTCAGTTGTACCTGACTTGGTGCTTCCATGGATCATAGCAGTCCAGGTTCTTCTATCCTCCACTAGTTGCTGAAATCTGTTGCAGCTCTTATTCTTTACTTGTATGACATAACTATTCATCTTCTCCTCTTACTTCCCATTTTCCTTTTGCTTTCATTTCTTCTCCACTTATGAGTCTTTTTTAAAAATATATTTTTTCCAATTACATGCAAAGATAATTTTTCAGTACTGATCTTTTTTATAAGATTATTCTATTGTTCTTAAATTATCTAAATTTTGTCCAAGCTGGTAAATAATTTTATCAGCTCTAATTATTAGTGAGGACAGCATGAGGATCTTTTCTAATGAGCCCTATCTTTTCATTATGTGATCAAAGTAGTTAAGCTTCAGGTAAAGTATTTGTCCTTTGGCCATAAAGCACTTTTTGTCTTTCATGCTAACTTTAAAATTTTACTACTTGGGAAATTGTGACCCTATTTCAATCCTTGTGGTTCCATAACCTGTTCTCCTCATAGCATGCCAAGGTGATATGTGGGTAGAGGTAAAATCCTATCTTTAGCATTATGATCTCTATGCCAGATTTGTGGGTAATGCATTGAGATGGAGGTGTTGTTATCCCTTAAAAAAATGCCATTTTTGAATCAAAGTCCAGACCCATGAACAGAAAGATGACTTCTTGATCTAGTCACATGAGTCATTACTGCATACTCTTCCTGAGACATCATTCTGCCTAGAGCTTAATGGGGAATATGTGAATTATTAAGGAACCTAGGAGTAATGAATTATTGTTTGTCAAAAGGAAGCTTTTAAATGACCAGTGACTGAGGATCCCATGACTTCACTCTTATAAGAAAGGGAATGAACAACCTTCCTTTTTCTTTGGAGTGTGATTTGGAATACAACATATAAGTACAACTTTCAGTTATCTACTTTGCCGAGAATTGACTGTTTCAGATCATCAATTTGCTTTAATCAAATATCAGTGTTTCTGTGATTAACAAATTCTTTATTTAATATAGTTGCTTCCTTTTGCCATTTTCTTGAAAGATTTAATTAAATGAAGAAATATGCCAATAATCCCTTCTATTTTTTTTTTTGTACCTTCAAGTTCCTATCCCTATGCAGGATAGATGACATTTTCATATTCTTCTCCCCAGGTATTTGACCTGGATTAGTGTCCTGAATGTAAATTCATTATCCCATTAGTAATTCTCTGTACTCAAGGCTTTGTGTGACATGTTTGTATTTATCTCCAATTTACTGTGGAATCTCACCTATGTTTTGCTACCTTATGACTCCTGGCAACTTTGATACTGAATTTTAACTATCATGATAATGGATGAAGGGAAGTCTTCAGAAGTGCTTTGACTAGCAAGCCTTATCTAATGAATATAATACTGACTAGATTATTTAAGACACTGGGTTAGTTTACTCCATTATTATTGAAGTTTTGAAAATTTGCTTACTGCCTAGAAAGCATTTTATTTCATTAACATGTGATCCAGAATAAATGCATCTTATCACCTCCCAAATAAGTGATTTTGGGGGCTTGAAAAAGCCTTCACCCATAATGCCCTTCCTATTAATTACCCTATTACAAAATTGAAATAATTAAAATTCCCCAAATTTTAGTGAATGAAATTTACATTGCCCCATGTCTTGGAAATTGATGTTCTCACAAAATTCAGAGTACATGTGACATAATTTGTATAAAGACATATATTAGAACCATTTAAAAAAAAGACAAATAATTGGTCTTTTGAATCTTAAAGTATTCAGAAGACCTAGTTTATTCTTATTGTATAGCCTTAGGGTAGATTGGGGCTTGATGTTTTATACAATAATGGAAAGTTAAAAGTTAAAAAATAAAAATAAAAGTAAGAGGTTAAAAAATAAATAAGAAAAATAATGAAGAAAATGAATAAAAATGTTGTTTACATATACTTAAAGATTTTGAATTCTATAACATATATCTTGTACCTGTTTTATGAACTCAGGACTACTGCGTGCCTTCTCTTATTCTGGTGATATGTTGGATAGTTTAAGGGAAACTATGTGGAAATGTGGAAAAGGGTTCCACATTACCCACCTTGATAGGAGAAATTTTTAAACTTCCAGTAGGGTGATGGGGTGCTTTGGTAGCTGTAAACTACTAATGAGCATGACCCGAATTCTCATCAGTCTTACAGGTGGTTCTCTTCTATTCTGATCTTGAACTAATTAACAGTGCTTAGTCAAAAGGTCACAAGCTAAAAGATACATGGTATCACAAAATTTGTAGAAATGTGATTAATGAATGACTCAAAGTTTTATATGAATACTTGACTTCTTCAAATTGTATTCTTATTTATATCCTTCCCTCTTCCCCTCTCAATCTTGAACTTAGCTCCTTGTCAAGTATCTGATATTTTGTTTTATAAATATGCCCATTAGACCTTCAGGACCATCTCAAAAAAGGTGGCTTTACCAATCCATGTAGAAATTACTTTTGAAGATTTTTATTGTGATTAGTTAACTTAATATTAAATTTTATTAACAGTTCTTCCTCCAAATCTAAAGTGACTTTCAGCCATTGAAATTAAATGTGCATATAAGCCTTGGTTTTATTTTTTTTTACTGTAAACAATATAAAAAAGAATAGACATTTTTCTCAAAATATCATAGACTTCTCTTTAAAATGTTGGTACTAATCAAGAAAATATTTTTACTCTTTCATCATTGGGGCTGACTCCCAGTTTTAAACTGGTTAATTGCATCAAATCAGAAAACCCTACCTAATTCTTCAGAGCTATCCAGAAACCTTTGATTGATAAATGGCTTCTAGCTTATGCTATGACTTTATAGCAATTCCTTCCCCTCTTCTTTCCCTCAAATCACTGCCCCCCCACCCCATTTGGCCTTCCTTATCAATCGATATATTAGTTTCCTACTTGCTTCCTTGTTTAGGTTTTTTCAAGTGGACACAACTTTTTAACTCACACTAACCTAAAAAGGACAGTGGTAATTCTTTCTGCATTGGGATATAGTTATAGAAGTAATGGTAATGGGTAGGCACTGTACTTTTAGACAAAAGCAGCAGCAATGTTTTAACTCGAAATGCTTTTGAACTATTAAAAATAGCTGAAGAACTATTCTTTTTAGTGTCCTTTTTCTCTACTGACTTATTTTTATTTATTTATTTTTTTTTACTAGAGAACCTTCACATTTTTAAGTAAGATTGTCAGTGCTATAGATATTTAGGACTTGATCACTTCATTGTTCTTTTATTTCTGTTTCTTGTACTCATTTATAATATGTCTAAAATGTTCCTCAAATATGCCTTCAGGGGGATTTTAGCCTTTGCCAAAAATCTGAACTTCTCTATTACCTTCTCAAAAATGAGCTTAAATGAAAATTTCTACCAGCCAATCAATGGAACCCATCCCTATAAAAGGTGAGTTCATCATCCTTTGAAAAGTCTTTTGACTTTTCCTTTTGGGCATCCGGGTCCTACCTTTTTTCCAGCATCTTTGGGGCACCATTGGACATGACCAGCATGTTCAATAATGAGAGTTCAAACCAGGAGAGATGAGTAACAAGTTTTATTAACTGGCCAATACATCTCTGCATTTGCAAGCAGACAGCCCTTTTTTATACATGTAAGACCACTCTATCAGCATCTTTTAGCTATGCAAAACAGTATAACTCAAAGATCATTCCCAGGGTTCCTTTTTCACAATAGATGGTCTTTTTTCTATCAACTTCAAAGGGGTAAGATAATAGTTAAGAAGGACCAGAGCTCCTACCTGAGTACAGAGCATGCTCAAATATTTGCTGTTATCAGAGTGTTCTGACCTTGTGCAACCATCTGGGTCTTATGTTTTCTCAAGAGAACTTCATGGCCAGCATTCTTAACTTTAACCCTTTACAACACTTTACTGAAATTGGTATTCCAGTATTCTCTAGATTTTTTTCTCCATGGGCAGCCAAACCTAACCTCTCTCAGGTCTTTGGTGCACATCTGGACACGAACAGTGTGTTCTACAAAGAGAGTCACAGGTCAGAGGAGAAGCAAACAGACAGCTTTATTGTTCTAACTTCACTGATTACATCTCCCAATCCTCTCTCCCATCCCTCCTGCTCTCTGCAATTATACTTTTGGCTATCAGCAAAAGCCACGTGAAATAGCAACAATTTCCAATCAAGGAACAGCAAACAACTGTTTCCAATCAAGGAACAGCAAACCCACGTGAAATAAGTGTGCACCAATTAGAAAAATGCTCGTCACTGCCCTGTTGCATGCCAGAAAAAGACAAACAATGTTAGACCACCAAGAGGAGAACTGGAGCTCACTTCCTGAACCAAGAGCACCCACTGGATGTGCCTACGTGTAGAACATGCTGTAATTCCCTGTCCCTGTGTTTCAAAACACAAGGACAAAGGTCATTCACATATCCCTCAGCAAGTCCCCAGGGTCTCATTGTTATTCAAGAGGAACTACACAGTTAGCCTCTAGCCTCCCAACATGTCCCTCTTCTTGTTTGGCACAAAGCACAACAGGAAAAATTCATAAATCTTGAGGGAATGGTTTCCTAGGCAGTGAGGCATAAAGAGAAATGAGGGTGCCCTTAATTAGATGAGCCATAAAATTTAACAAACAAGCACATACAAAGTAACATTATTAAAATACAAAAAAAAGAATGACAAGGAGGAATTTTTCTATGACACCTGTTATAGAATTCTTGAAGAATGAAAGTATCTGATCAGCGACCTTATGAAGGCGAAGGTCTGAATCAGCAGCTAAATCAACGTCCTGAGTTATTTGTGCCAATCTACTTAAGTATAATATTTTCTAAATATAACCCATGCAATTGAGCTTTAATTGACTCCCATTCCATTTGAGTTTCATTTTATATAACTTTGGTTAAACAATATTGATTGAACCTATAATCATATTGCAGTTTCTGTTTTTCAACTTTCCATTCAAATCCACTGTCTTGGAACATGTGTGACAAGTTTCCATGTAAGAAGAGTGGTGGCATTGTATCAGTCCAGGTCGATACTTTTTAACCATGGAGGGGATGGAATGAAAGCCCATCTCCTCGTGTCACTGTTGTCACTAGATGCATATGTTGGGAACAAGGTTAGAAGAGTCATTAGCTTCAATATGTTCTTCATTTTTCTCCTCCTTTTGAATTTCACCATTCCTCATCGTCCTCATCTCCTACTCCCTTTTTCTGGTTTCCACCGTTCGTATGCACCTTGCTGGAACCCACTGGTCTCCATTTCCTGTTGATATACAAAGAGAACCTGGACCCCACATTAGTACTTTATATGGACCTGACCATGCCCCTTTAGGGTTTTTATACATTACATATTTAGGGGAAATTGGGGAATCACTGCATAGGAACTATTAGAGATAATATTAATGCTATAGGAGTATTGCTTAATGGCCTTAATTATTGCAAAATGTTCATTCTTTTGTGTACTGTCATAAGGAGTATGTAACGCAGTTACTGCCCTTGAATTTCAGTGTACAATAGCTACTCTTTGGTCTTTGATTTGGTCAGTAAAGATGTTAGGTCCTGGAACAGGTTGATGTTGTACTATCTTCTTTGGTGGCACTGTGAGGTACCAGAAGCTATATTCACCCATTGTGTAAGTACTGCCCATGTAAAATCCTGTTGTGTCAATTCATTGGTTTCTTCCTTATTCAAGTTTAAAATAGATCCTGCTGGAAGAATACAGCAGTGGACTATACCAGGGACATAATTAGCATGACATAGAATCAAAGCATCCTGCTGTAACAGATCAATGGGAAGTTCCACCATGGCATAAGAGGGTATTTTGTATTTTCCTAGGGTATATATGGATTTAAAAGAGTTTTTTGATTTATCAGTTATTTGTATTTATTCTCCAAGGTCTGTACTGGATATACCTGTGGTCAGAATCTGACCTGAGGGTTTTGTTGGTAAGGAGTCCACGAGGGACCCTTCACCCTGTTTCCCTGCTTTTTCTGGGTCCTACATTGTTTTGCATAATGGCCATTTTCTCCACATTTGAAACAGATAACAGTGGGGCATCTTTGTTTACAGTCTTTTTTCATATGCCCTGACTGCCCACATCCATAACATCTTTTCTCTTTTCCCCTTTTTGTTTGTAAAGCCCCTGCAAGTAGTTCAGCATGATAAGTCTCAGAACCTACTTTTTCACATTGTGCTAAATAAATTGTCTTATCCTAAGGACAATCGTTTATTTTACTTTCAGTTTGGCATTCAGCCATGAAGCAGTGTTGTGGGTGACTAACTCATTCAAAAGCACTCTTTACTATACTAAAAATAAAGTCTTGATCAATTAAAAAGTAAGGTCATCCTTTTCATAACTAGTCTTCTGTTCCTCTACTATACCCCATCTTTCTTTGTCTATTCCGCTCTCTGTTATCCATGGAGAAACAATTTGAATTTTTTCTATAAAACTTCTTAGGTCTTTTAATGGTACTGTGATTCTTTTTTTGGACTGCCTTATAAAGTTACCTAGCCCATATTTCCATCTCCTAGCATCTGAAACCAAGAATATTCCCATCTTCTCACCTGACGACATCAGCGAGGAACTCTCAGTGTCTTCCTGCAATTATTGCAGGATCTTGGTCCTTTCTTGCCCCTAATTTGAGTCCCTGTTCGAGTGCCAGTTCTCCAGATTTTCTCTCTGAGGGCAGCCAAATCTTACCTCTCTCAGTGCACATCTGGACACGACCAGCGTATTCTACAAAGAGAGTCACAGGCCAGAGAAAAAGCAAACAAGCAACTTTATTGTTCTAATTTCAATGATTACATCTCTGAATCCTCTCTCCCATCTCTCTTGCTCCCTGTAATTATACTCTTGGCTATCAGCAAAAGCCACATGAAATCGCAACAGTTTTCAATCAAGGAACAGCAAACAACTGTTTCCAATCAAGGAACAGCAAATTCATGTGAAATAAGTGTGCACCAATTGGAAAAATGCTCATCACTGCCCTGTTGCATGCCAGAAGAAGGCAAACAATGTTAGACCAAGAAGAGGAAGACTGGAGCTCACTTCCTGAACCAAGAGCACACACCGGATATGCCTACGTGTAGAACATGCTGTACTTCCCTGTCCCTGTGTTTCAAAACACAAGGACAAAGGTCATTCACATATCCCTCAGCAAGTCCCCAGGGTCTCATTGTTTTTCAAGAGGAACTACACAGTCAGCCTCTAGTCTCTCAACACATTATCAGAATCTTGATGAAGACAGTAGTGAAAACCTTGCTTTGTTTGGATGCCAATGACTTCGGAATGTCAACTCTTAAACTTGTTAAGCAATGGAGCTATATGTAGGCAGCAATCATGGAGAGTGTTGAGTTTGTAGATACTTTATTTTCTTTATTCTTTTCTAATAGGGTTTGCTTTGTGCATGCTCATCATTCTTTTAACCTAAATATCCTACTGCCTGGAAGGGACTCTTCTCCTATTCTCTATTCTCTTACTTGTATGTGTAACCAAAGTCATTTGACTTTGTGTAGATGAAACTATCAGACTGGAATAAGTTGCTTTATTTTCACTACCTTCTTTTGCCTATTTTGTCCAGGTAAAGTTCACATGCAATTCACATACAACACAGGAATGATAAGATACATCAGGAGATAAGACACCTTAACCCCTTACCTTTTTCCCTACTTCTAAGAAATGGGTATGGGAGTATTGCTTCTGTTCTGTGTCCTTTGACTTTTTTGATTTCAAGTGCTGGTGATAATTTCCACTGGATTTGGGAGTTTGAGTCATGACAGCTTTAGTCAGGATTCCAGGAGGGATGTCACAACTCACCATTATAGCCAAGAAGTCATGATTTTTGGACCTAGAGCTGTTCTATATAGGAACTAAGTTAAATTGTGAAACTAATCTCCTTCCCTCCACACAAAACTGAGATGATGGAGAAGGGGAATTAAGAAGCCCCACTTTCAGAGATGTCTGTGTATTTCTTGCTATATATTTCCTGTTAATATCTGATAGTGTTAAAATGGAACTGAGGTATAGAGACTCCTTCCCAGCTTGGACACACTATTTATAGGGACTTTGGTTTGCAGAGAGCTTAGAAATCACCCGATTCCCCTCAATTGTCCTTGAGAAGCCTGGGGGGAAGAGTTCTTCCAGAACTTTAGGCAGTAGAAGTTAAGAGAAATCAAGGTTATTTACCATTACCCATAACAGTCTCTACTTCAACATCCAGAAGAATATAAATAGTAGTTTCATTTCAAAGCCAGAATATAATATTTAAAATTAGGAATGATCTGTGGCAAGGGTGTGCAGAAGCAAAAAAAATTCATGGGCAATTTGTATTGGTATGCACTGAAACTAGAAAAGTTTGATATTTAACTTAGCTATATTAATAAGACCCTAAATCATCTGGATCAATAAATAGATGGAAGAGGACCATTATTATGTAATTGTTGTGTTTCTACATGGATTGTGAGAATCATGATGGTGCTGAGAGGTGCAAATGCTTTCATAAATTACTTCATTCTAGTAGTATTATTATAATGATGGTGATTATTTGACTCCCAGGTGTAATATAGACAGTGATATTTGATAGTGTTCAAAACAGATACCTTCAATTTCCCAAGGTAGTTTGAACAAATCAAATATCTCAATATGTCTGAATAGATAAGGTATTTTTATCTGTTATGAAAGCAGTGAATACTTAAGTTTCAATCAGAAGTGATTTAGATATTTCATAGAGGACAAAGAATTTTTCATTAATTGGTCCCCTCAATAACCAAATTAAGTTAAGTCAGCTTCCTTAAGTCTCATTCAAGGACCATAATATTCCAAGATAACTAAGGCTTTTTGAGTCAGACATAATTCCCTTAAAATGGGATCATGTAGAACCATTCCATATATGAATCAGGCAAAATAAGATCTATTCATCCCAAAACCCTGATCTATTATCAGATATAACTCAAGTAGGCACCTGCAGCTAAAAGTTAATTGAAAGTAGATGGGTTAGCACTAGCCTAGCCCTCTAATTATGTTGTTGTATAGTGTATGGTGAAGTTGATCCAAGTACTGATCTTTTTATGAAAACTTGAAAATGATTCCTCAATTGTTCTTTAGGTAGGAATCACTCTTAGGGGTTCCTCCTTTTATTATAAATCTAATTGCATTGATTACTCCTCACTTAAAAAACACTTTTCCGAAAGAGTCTCTGGATATTGACAAACTGCTAATCTTCAAAGGTTTTGCCACTACCATTCAATGATTTAAGTCACATATTTTGATTTGATTTTTATTAAAGATAACAAGCCAGTGATTTCATTGTCTTACTTTGATACACTTATGAGGTACTGAATACTTTGACTAGGAATCTTGGCTCATTAGTATGTATATTAAACTACACAATTGAATTGGCATAATATTTTAGACAAGCATGTATGTCAGACAAATGAAGTTATACAATTAAAAAATTGTAGCATCTTAATATTTCTAAACTCTGATCCAATTACAAACCTTCAGGAGGCATATTCTGCTTTATATAATTTATCACTTATTATTAGAAATCTTCTGTTTAGTCATATTAAATATATTGAAGATTGTCATTATCTTCTCACAATATCTTTTTTCGGGTGGGTAGAGGTAAGGCATAGGTGAGCCTCCTTACTAAGTTTTGTCATGTATTTTGAAAATGATGCTTTTTTTTTAGTTTTTGAAACTGTCAAGAGTATTTTATTTTTTACAAATTGCATGTGAAATAGCTATCAGAATTCATTTTTATGAGTTACAAAGTTTTCTCCTTCTCTTCTTCCCAAGACAGCAAGCCATGTGACATACATGTATAATCATGTTAAAAATTTCCATGTTATTTGTTATAAGAAGAATCAACACAAAAGGGGGAAAAATGAGAAAGAAAAGAAAAACAAAAGTGACAATAGTATGTTTCAGTATGTATTTGGAATCCATAGTTTGTTTTCCAGATATAGCTAGTATTTTCCATCATGAATGTTCCTATATTTTGATGAGTCAATTGTGTCATTCAAAGATTAATCAGCATTCTTTCAAATCTTACCCCATGCAATATATGTAAGCATTTAATTTCTTCAACAATGAATTTCTAAAGCATTTAATAAATTCCTGGAAATGTATACTGGAAATATGAAGAAAAAATTTATAGTTCCTCCCCTTACAGGCCTGTATAAACTAATATAAACTGAAGAATTAACATTTAAATGTTAAAGTAAATACAAGATAAGATTTTCCCGTAAGAGGAAATAACTGAGTTGAAGTTGGGAGAAAACTATTTCATGAGTGGAAGAGGCAAGTAGGCAATGAATTACAGAACTGAGAACAACTTGTGAAAAGGAAGAAGAATATGGGTGATGAAACACATAGTCGGAAGACCACTAGGTCTAGACTTTGTCCAGAGTATAAAACATAAGTATATTTTGAACCCAAGTGAATCAATAAGGATAGACTTTAAAAATGTCTCAAACACATTTCTTATTGAACTTACAACAGAGTTTCATCATTAAAACCCTTCAGTGCTATCTGTATCGAAGATTTCCCAAGGCAAATACAATTTCAAATAAAGATATATATATATATATATATATATATATGTATATAGTGAAAAGCAAGAAGTAGAAGTATAGTACTTTATGGCTTTGCCACAAAGTTATCTTAACTGGCACTCTGACATTTCTGCTTTATATTGACCAATCAGTTTTGCAACCATTTTGTAAGGTATTTTTTAGGGAATACTATATTAGATTTTCTACTATCTCCATACTGTAGCAAAAGTAATACTAGGACTGCTCTCATTCTTTTTTTTTTAAATCAAAAAAATTTAGGTATTGCTGTGATTAGCAGGAGCTTTTTGCAATTTCTTTTGTATATATCAGTAACAGAATAAACAGCAGGGATGTATAGAAACATGAGGATATGATACTCTCCAAAAGTGAGCTCATTTCCCAAAGGAAGCCCCCTCATTAAGCTTGTAGAAGTTGTTGCAACTCTATTCAAAACAATTCCATTGCTATGACTTTATAAGAAATATCTAACAAATCTTTGATAAAGCATTTACTTTCTGTGAAAAGGTACTCAAACTAAACTTGACATGAGGAAAATTTCTTTTATAATGTAGAAAAGTCTGGTACCCCAATCTCTAGATTCATGTGCGTTAGATCTAATTTGGGGGAATGGCATCCCCATTTCACATCAGTTTAGCTTCCTTTGGGAAATTTCAAAATAGCTTTTGTAGTTGGTGTTTTGGAAATGAGAAGGATTCCTAGTTCCTCTGTACATTTTGGATTTAAATGTGCCTGCTCTCCTAGTTAATTGGTGCATGAGATCCTAGGTACCACATCAGTATGCTAAGTTGCCTATTGATACTCCAGTACATTTGCAGTCACAAGAGATGGATGTTATATGTTGCAATCTAGACTCTACTATTTAATATAGATTCAGAAAATTAGCCAGAAATATAAATTATGAGAAGGCTAGTATTTGAGGAATATATGTTATTGGTCCGTTATAGAATTCTGAGCAAGTCTATTTTAACTGGAAATGATCAAAACCTCAATTTGAATATTGGTCATATTGATTCTTTTGTTTTTTATTCCTTGACTTTCTTCCTACCCTAATTTCCTGTATCACTCTTTCTAGATACAACTCTGGATGCTTCCTTTTCCTGTCTTTAAAAGACATGGTTCCATGTAAATTAGATGCCAGTTTTGTTTTGGTTTTTTTTGATGACCAAAGTACAAGTGTGAAAATGTTTTAAGTTTTGGTCAACTGCCTTACCTTTGCATAGATAATATATGCATAATCTAAACAAACCTTTTATGTCTACACTGAGACACTCTTATCCTAAAATATTGTTGGTTATATGTATTTGCCAGTAAAGAAATTAATTACCATGAGACTCATCCCATTCAAAACTTGAAGTAAACTTCTACAAGTATAGAAAACTTCTACATATCTCCAGATACATATGCTGTTTCCTCTTCAAACATATGAGAGTTATTTTCCAATAATGTTGGTCTTCCACCCTCAACTACTTCCTCTTTATTCTTCCCTTGTGAGACATAAAAATGTAACCCATTTTTATGAAATAGTTGTTTCTCTTTGCTTTTTTTGCCCCAATTTTTAAAGAATCACCCCATCACACACAACTCACCAACAACCTTTCTTTTGAACTATCTTAGTAATGACAGTTTCAATAATATTGATAATCTTTCCATATATAAGTGCCTTATAATTGCTCTCTAATGTTTTCCTTATATTTTTTCTGCTTTTATAGTGAATTTTCTATTGAGCTCTGATTGTTTTTTTACAAATGCCTGAAAGATTTTCAGTTCAAATGGCCATTTTTTTCCATCAGTAGATTATACTTAATATTGCTGGGTCACTCTTAGATGCAACCCTAACTTTTTTTGCTCTTTAAAATATTCCAAGACCCTAAATTCTTTTAGTGTAGAAGCTGCTAGGTCTTGTGAAATCCTGACCATATTTCTGCAGTATTTTTTTCTTGTTGCTTGCAATATTTTCTCCTTAACCGGGTAGTTTTGAATCTTAGCTATGGCATTCCCATATGTTTTCCTCCTAGGATTTCTTTATGTAGTGAACAATGTTTTTTCCTTCTACTTTTATAGAATTTCAGGGTAATTTTCCTTAATAACTTCTTATAATTCTGTAAACAAATCTGAAAATTGCAGAATGTCCATTATTCTGGAAATGGCTGAAAAAGTTGTGATGCATAGTTGTGATGGAATATCATTGTGCTATAAGAAACAATAAGCTCAATGTTCTAAGAAAATTTGGAAAGACTTGCATAAAATAATGAATGAAAGGAACATAACCAAGAGAACATAGTAGACAATAACAGCAATATTGTTTTAAGATCATCTTTGAGTGAATAAGTCATTTTGATTATTAGAAATATCTAAATCAACCATAAAGGGCATATGAAGAAAGATGCTATTTGTATCCACAGAAAGAACTAATAAATATAAATGTTTAGAATAATTTTATATACATGGACATATTTCTGCCTTATGGTTGCCATCTCAAAAGTAAGAGGGAAAGGGAAGGAAAAAATTTAACAGTACTATAATATATACAAAAGAAATAGCAAGTTGTACATAACAGAATTTCAGTTTCATATACAGTCATCTCTTAAAATTATACTATGTTATGGAAATGCTTGTTTTATCCTATTAATTGGAAATAAAATTTAAAAATTGAAGTTCTTGGATTTAACATGGGTCATTACTGTTAAGTGTCTTAAGACTGAATGAAGCTCAATTTTGAGAATAAGCAAATAGCAAATTATTGATTTAAATGTATATTTTAATAACTACTAAATTGGATGAATTCCGATACAAGTATTTGGGTATGTGACTTTCCTACCTAGATTCATTCTAATATAAGGACATTGAAAGTAAAATGTTTAAAGAAGTAGTAGTTTTGTCAGAAATCTAGAAAGTTATGAGCCATACTTTAGCTCTTAAGGGGAGACCCCATAGCTTGCTCCCACTTACACACTGATGGTCATGTTGAAGTCCTTGAGTCCTGAGAAGAATATTTTTAGGATTAAATATGTGTTGCTGTTATCGCATAAATGCATTGCTGCCAAAGATTCAAACTGTATGTCTCTTGACTTAGAAGGTCTACAACCAGGTTTCCAGATATGCCATCAGCTCAAAAAAATTTTGATAGGCACAACATGTTTTGGTAAGCATTCATTAAGCACTTGTGACATGCCATTCATTAATTTGGGGATTAAAAAAGGCAAAAGACAGTCCCCTACGATCAAAAAACTTTCAATCTAATGGGGGAGACAGTAAACCAATGGGCATGTACAAACAAGCTATATATAAAACTTACTATTTCATTTAAATATATATGTAAACATGTATAATAATCATAACATAAAGTGAAGAGTAAAAAAAGATCATTGAACTAATAAAATTAGGAATTGGTTTTTATGAAAAAAAAGAAGCAATAGATAAATCATTAATTTTTAAAAGAGCCAAATTACTAAATACCAAATACATCAAGATGTATAAAATTATTCTATATATATTTCTATTTATCAGTTGTTTCTGTGGATATAAAGTGTCTTTCATCATATGCCCTTTAGTCATTTGCTTAGAGTTGTTTTTTTTTGTTTGTTTTTATTAGGTTTTTGTAAGGCAAATGGGGTTAAGTGGCTTGCCCAAGGCCACACAGCTAGGTAATTATTAAGTGTCTGAGACCAGATTTGAACCCAGGTACTCCTGACTCCAGGGCTGGTGCTTTATCCACTGCGCCACCTAGCAGCCCTTTGCTCAGAGTTGTTAAGAGTGTAAATAGGAATTCACAAGGAGAAGTTCTAGAGTTGAGAGGGATTGGAAATGACTTCCTGTAGAAGGAGGAGGGATTTCAGTTAGGATCTGAAGGAAGCCAGGGAAGCCAGGAAGTGAAGATGAACCTGGAATCAGAGTACAAGGCAAAGGTTTCTTTGTTTTTTCTAGGTGTACAATGGGTAGAGCACTGACCTTGGAGTCAGGACAAGAGTTCAAATACAGCCCTAGCCCCATGTCACTTTACTAGCTGTGTGACATAGGGCAAGTCATTTTAACCTAACCCTAACCTTGTTTGCCTCACATCCAGGGTTATCCCCAGTAGTCCTGATTCATATCTGCCCAATAGGCATAGATGATTCTGGTGGAGAAAGTAAAACTGGTGAATTAGCCCAGCCCCTTCCCTGACCCCTCCCCCCCACCCCACTCAAATCTAATTCATGTCCTTATCATGACATTACCTCCATGATGTCATGGTCTTCTTCAAAAATGAAGGACAGATATTATTACAAGGCAAGGTAGTATTGTGCAAGAAGATGGAAAAGGGGAGGAGATGATGTTATGTGTCCATTTTTAAGATCTTCGGTAAAGTAATAGAATTCTCATAATGTTCACAAAAATAAATGGTAAATATGAATCAATGGAACCAGCCCAACTCAAAATGAGATCAAATTACTGCTTTTTTAAGATGGTATAGGATAACAATCATGGGCCTTATAAAGCCAATATATCTTAACCACCCATTGTTTTGTGAAGAAGAGTTGGACTATTACAACAAGGAGAGTGAAAGTTATAGAGATTTTTTGGAAGAGCTTGTATGCTAGAAAGACAAGAGCAAGAAAATAATTTAGAGGACAATTAATTCATCTGAGGAAGAAACTGTTAGTATAAAACAGAGGGTTAGGGAAATTACTAGTGTTTGTCAGGTCCTGATGAGAAGAGAAAGGACATCTGTTTGCAGAGTAATTGTGAGTACCATAAGCACACACACACAGACACACACACACACACACACACACACACACAGACACACACTGCACAAGCTTATTTCTCCCTTAATACTCTGGTTGTAAAGACACAGAAAAGAAAATATGCATAGAGAGCCTGGATGCAAATGATAACAAGAGTTTATAAATACAATATTAGAATTTTTGGTCAGTGGTCTGAGGATGATGGCAAGCAATTTGAACCCAAGATTATATTTTTAAAGACTAACATTTCAGCTGTGAAGACCCACAGGATACAAAGAGCATCCAAGAGATGATAAAGGTCTTGAATTATTTAAATGCTCAGAATTGGAAAGGGATGATAGATCTGAGGATCTGACAGATTACTTCAGGATATACACAATTTCAGAAAATTACAGAGGAAGCCTATTAAACCCACAACCAATCTTATTTATAATGTTTTTGGAGAAAAGGTTATATAACTAAGCAATAATCATTTTAGGAATGTAGGTAAAATAACCTTATGTACCTCAAAATATGTATTCAGTGGTATTGTATTATTTACTTGGCTATGTTTGTCATTGTCATAAACCTTTCTGTTATTTCTGCTAGTGGATGATGTTATACACTTGGAATTATTATAAATGTATATGATGTGATTCTACATGTGATATATGTTTAATCACTGTAAATATCAAGTGAAATGTAAGTTCTGAGAGTAGGGACACTTATTTTGATTTTTGTATCCCCACAATTTAGCATAATCATTAATAAATGTTTGTAAAATTGGTAACCATGAGGGCATCTGGTTCTTAGACCTCACATAATATTCATTAACTGTTTTAAATACAACAAATGGAACTTTTCTTCTGCAAAACTGAGGATATGGTTTTTTGTGAAGAAAAGTTTAGTTCTGAATTAATTTCAGAGAAGAAAGTTTAATGATAGAAAACTTATGTGTGCATACAAAGGTATCAATATGGTTATCTCCCTCTGTAGCAAGTGAGGAGCCACTATGATTGAAGATCACCCAAGATGGCAGAGTAACATATGTATAGTTGAGATCTAGAAAATATGCACCAGGTTTAAAAAGAGTTAAAAATGATTCTGTAAATTAATTGGGAGTGATAAAGTAATTGAAGAAGGAAATGAATATGGGGCAATGGTGCAATTGAAAAAAAAAAAAGCTAAGCCAAAAGGGTGAAGTAGAAGAAGCTTCAAGTTCTTCCAAATTTCTCCTCCAAACTACTTTAAAATATCTCCATTTCAATTCTAAAGCAACAGAAATGAAAAATATTTTGATATTTTTCCAGCCCAAGATGACATAGTTTGAAGGTAAGGCCTGTTAAACTGTGGTGGAGGCTGGCAAAGAGCCCATGTGGCAGCAATACCAGCTGTGGATCTTGGGCATGGCAGCACTAGAAGCAGAAACTGAGAATTCTTAAATCAGAGAGTAAAATCAGGGACCTTTTGTCAAAAAAAAGAGGGTTTAGAGGAAACTTTTGCTAGCCCAAGACTTTTTTTGACAATATATGACTCAGTGCCCTCCTTCCCTTCCCCAACCTAACAGTTCCAGAGTACAGAGAAGCACTTGTAGTCACAAGGAAGTAGGGATTGAGTGAGGAATGATATCTATTCTGGAGGCAAGAGGGCAGCAGTTTGTAAACTTCGAAATGCGGAGGACTAGTTATATGAAAATGTAACTGAAAATAGTTATATGAAAAATGTTATATTAAAAAACCTCAATGTTGGGACACTTTGCTGCTCTTCCCCAAACCTGGAACACATTTAGAGTTCAAATAAAGTTCAGAGTCTAGAATCTATATTGCTGGGAAAATGAGGAAAAAATGAAAAAGAGCCCAACTTAAAAGCTACTATGATGACCAAGAAGATGAAAATACAAATTCTTAATATAATGTAAAATCAACTTTAAAGTCTTAAGGGAGAAAGGGGGGATATGAATTGGACACAGGTTCTGTATGAATTCCTGTAAGAGCTAAAAGTTATTTTAAAAAATGAGTGGTAGGGGTGGCTAGGTGGCACAGCGGATAGAGCACTGGCCCTGGAGTCAGGAGTACCTGAGTTCAAATCTGGCCTTAGACACTTAATAATTACCTGTGTGGCCTTGTGCAAGCCACTTAACCTCCCCCCCCCCAATGAGTGGTATAGATGAAAAAATAAGATGACAATGATGCAAGAAAATTATGAAGAGACTATAGCTTGGTGTAAAAAAAAACCCATTAATGCTGAAGAAAATACATATTAAAAACAGAATGGACCAAGTGGAAAAAGAGGTACAAAACTTTTCCTTATGAAAATAACTAAAAAGTAAAAAAATGACCTAATAGAAAAAGGTATAGAAAACTTATAACTGAAGAAAATAGTTCCTTAAAAATTAGAACTGGGAAAGTGGAATCTAATGACTGGAGACAAGAAGGAACAAAAGTAAGGGAAAATGTCTAATCCTGAAACAATTGACCTCAAAAAAGACAGGTAGTCTAAGAAAATAATTGTGTACTATCTAAAAAGAGGCTTGACATTAAATTTCAAGAAATTATAAAACTGCTTCAAAAATCCTAGGTTTAGAGAATAATATAGAAATTAAAAGAATCTAATGATTACCTGCTGAAAGAGATCTCAGAATGAAAACTGCCAGCAATATTATAGTAAAATTACAATAGCTGCTACGTTCTGGAGAAAGTACTTCAAAGAGGCAGAAAAAATAAAATCAAATATTATGGAACCACAGAGATTATCACTCAAGATTTAGCAGCTGCTGTAGTAAAAGAGAGGATTTGGAATATGATATACTGAAAATAAATGACTATTGGCATTACTAGACTTGTTTGTAATCCTAAGTATAATTCTTCAAGAGAAAAAAATCAACCAAGAAAACCAAGTACTATAAAGTATTCTTGACGAAAATGTAAAAGCTGAATGAAAAATTTGACTTTCATATTTAAGTCTCAAGAGAACCAGAAAAAGGTAAATATGAAAGAGAAAACATTAAGCGACTACATGAAGGTTAGTTTAAGAACTTTAATCATCAGGATAATCAGAAGACTACATATTAATAGGTCATGTAAGTGAGTCAGTTTTGTTGGAATCTTAAAAAAATGGATGAGAAGAAGGGAGACATCAAGAAAAGGGATCAGAGGAAGATGGTAAAATTATTTCAAAAAAAAGTATGCAAAAGCAAGCTTTTCACAAATGGAGCGTTTTACTGGTGAGGGGGCTGGCAACACTTGAAACAAACTATATTGGTTAAAATAAGGTAGAATTTGGACTGAAAATGATATCGAAATTTGTGTTACCTACAAAAACGTGAAAGGAAAGGAATAAGAAAAAATGGGGGTAATGAAAAGGAGTTTAGAAGCATAATTGACCATATCAATAATAAAATAAATCATGACTAATGGCAGTAGATGCAGAAAATGCTTTTGAAATATAGCTAGGTGGCACAATAGATAGATCATTTATTCTGAAGTCAGAAGGATCTGAGTCCAAAAATGACCATACTCATTTTTTCAACATTAGAAAACTATTTTACTTTTCCTAAAATGAAAAGTAGTAACTCTACAACACAAGAGTAAATATTATTTATAATGGAGATGAATTATAAGCCTTCCCAATAAAATTGAAACAAGATGTACATTATCACTACCCTTAATATTATAAATACCATCAAGACAAATTAAGAAATTTAAGTAATAAGAATAGGCAATGAGGAAACAACTATCACTCTTTATGGATATGATAGTATACTTTTACAACCTAGTTGAAACAATGAGCAACTTTAGCAAAATGGTGGGATATAAAGTAACCCACATAATTCATTATTTCTCTATACTAACAATAAAAACCAGCAGGAAGAGATAGAAAGTAAAATTCTATTGAAAAATCACACTAGGCAATATAAAAGCAATGCCAAAACAAACCCAGGAGCCATATGAATACAATACAGAACACTTTCCACATAAAGACATAGCTAAACAATTGGAAAATCATATTCATTATTTCTGGGTAGAATGAACCAACTTGATAAATGTGACAATTTTACCTAAATTAACTTACTTTTATGATAAAGTTTTTAATGGTAAACTGTCAAAAATTTATTTTACAGAGTTAAAAGATAATTCACCTGGAAGAACAAATAGTCAAGAATATTCAAGGAAATCAATTTTAAAAAATAAAAGGTGAAAGTGACCTGGCAGTACCAAATTTCAAACTGTATGAAAAGCAGTAATCTTCAAAACAGCTTGGTACTGGATAAGTGGAATCCAATTACAAAATACACAATGACCAATTTAGTGTTTGAGAAATCCCCAAATTCAGATTTTCAGTGCAAAACTCACCATCTGCAGAAATGAAGAAGCATTGGTAAATATTTTACACTATATACCAAAATAAGGTTAAAATGGGACCATCATTTAGGTACCAAAGGGTGACATCATAAGCAAATTATTTTTTTTCCTTTGTTATATTGAAAAGAGATTTTATGATAAAAGTAAAAGTATACTTATGAAATAAAAGTAAAATATATTATAGTTTCATGAAATTAAAAAGGTTTTGCCCAAACAAAACCAACAAAACAAAAATTAAAAGAAAAGTGAGAAAAGTTGTATAGCAAATTTCTCTGTTAAAGGCCAAGACCTATTATCACATATATAAAGAAGTAAGCCTATATAAAATAGGAGCTGTGCCTTGATTGATAAAAGTAATCAAAGCGTGAAAAAAATGATCTAAAATCGCCATTGATTAGAGAAATGCAAATTAAAACAACTCTATCACATCTATCAGATTGACTAAGATGACAAAAGGAAAATGACAAATGCTTGAAGGAATGTGGAAAAATTGGGATGCACACACTGTTGAGTTGTGAACTGGTCTAACAATTCTGAGGAACTATTTGGAACTATACCCAAAGGGTATAGTTTGATCCAGCAATACCACTACTAAGTCAGATCTTTCCTCTCTTTATTCTTTAGGATACAATATGCACCTCTTTTCTTGTTGGCAAAGAATTAGAAATTGAGGAAATGCCCATAAAGTTTTGGAATGGCTTAAGTGACCAAGTTAGGATATACAGTTATAATGTAATATGCATGATGAACTATGCTTTCAGAAAAATCTGGGGAAGATGTCTATGTACTGGTGTAAAGGGAAGTGAACAGAACCAGGAGAACATTGTACACATATTGTAACAAAGATGAACTATAAAAGATTTAGCTGGTTTGATAAGCTCAATAACCTGTGACAGTTCAAAAGATGATATGATTAAAAATGCTATCCACCTTCAGAGAGTTCTCTTGAGTTCAGATTGAACACACTTTTCACTTTATTGCTTTTTTATTTGTAGTTGTAGTATGGCTAAGATGGAAACATGGAAATATGTTTTGCATGATTTCACATGTAAAATATTGATTGATGCCTTCTCAATGAATCGGGGAGAGTTAGGAGTGAGGGAAGTTATGCACAAATGAATTGTAAAGAGCTAGCTTGACAAGTATTAAAACTTACCTAAGCAGAGAACTAAATATAGTCAAAAAATCAAATCACTAAATATACTACTAGTATCACATATCAAATATAACCAATTTGGGAAAGCAAAACAGAATTTATTAATCATTGTACTACCAGAAAGTTGCTTAAACATCCTATTTCAAGGAATCATGAAAAGCTCTTAGATAGCAAAGAGAAATTAGAAAACTCCCATAAATATTTTAGTCCAATTCTAGATTTTCCAGGTGAAATATATATCAGAAGCATCCAGAAAGGATGAATTCAATTACTAAGGAGCCAAAGTGAGGCTCACAGAAAATTTAATAGCTACCTTTATAAAGGAACAGACAGCTTTGGAATTTGATATTCCAGAAGAAAAAAGATAAACATATCGAAGGATAAACTTAAAACTGAATATAGGTTTCCTGTCTACCCACCCTTTTGCCAGCAGCCGTTAAACTTTCCATCTTTTCCATTCTCCATGGCACTGCTTCTCTCCTGCCTGCCTCTCTCTCTTTCTCTCCCTCTCTCCCTCTTTCTCTCTCCTCTCCCCTCTCTCTCTCCTCTCCCCCCTCTCTCTCCCTCTCCTTCTCTCTCCCCCTCTCTACCTCTCCCCCTCCTTCTCTCTCCGCCTCTCTCCCTCTCCCCCTCTCTCCCTCTCATCTGGGAGTAAGTACTGAAGTGGTGTCAGAGCCAGCTCCTAGTGGATCATGTAGAGATGGGTCCCCTGGTCCTATCTTAAAGGTTACAGAAGCATTTAAGAGGGACACCAATAGAATCTGGAGTTGGAACCTACCTAAATGATAAAGGGAAATCTTGCAGTCTTCAAAGTGTCCCTAGGGCAGAGACTCAAATTGAAGGGAAGAATATTGACAGTGGGTATGTTCCATTGAAGGACTGACTGAATTTTGCAAGACCTCAGCAAAGTTCACCCTTAGAGAAAATAATGAGACAATATTCACCAATGCAGAAACTAATTCTTGTTCTGGAGAATTGTCTTATCTTCTGAAACATCCTGGAAAAATCACACCCCCATCTTCAGGATTGCAGCTGAAAGCTTTTACTACTATGACCCTAAGACTTGGGGCTTTGACTTTCCCAGTATTATGTGAGTTCACCACGTCATTGATCAGATGATTCCTGCATCTCCATCAGTCACATGTCAAGATCATCCATCATCACATGATGAATCCCCATTGAAAATCTTGATTTGTTCCATGAGTTCCAATGCTCCTTTATGAGAACCAAATTATCTCCAGGATCCTGAGGTTGCAACATGGGAAAGGTGTCATAGATTGCATCATTAGCATGCACACTCAATTAATTTCCAACATCAGGAAAGATAGCTCCTCCCATAATTGGCAGTACATCATGAACCTATTTGGCATGTTTTTGTTTCACAGGCCTGATACTGAGCAAATGGAATGGCTGACCAAGAACTTTTCATCTATATGGCAAAAGATGGCCACGTTTCCATGGCAGCAGTCAATCAGGCAACATAGGATACCTTGCCCATGCCTTTCAACAAGTAAGCAAATAACTCCCTGGTGAAATTAAAGCAGACACAACTTTCCCATATTCAGCCTCTGCTATTTGAGATTCAGAGAGATTATTGAGCTGATGAAGATAGGAGTGGCATTTGAGTGTCTTTCTACCACAGTGCTTAATGTTCAGCCATTAAAAGTATTTTAGAAAAAGACTTGTAAGTAGCCTAAAGGCATCTGAAACTAGTGTTTGATGCATCATGGAACCTAAATGCCACAATCAGTCTTCCACAGCCCCATACCAAAAATTCCACTCTAAAAAAATCAGAATTCCTCTTTTCTTCTCCACCTCCCCCCCCTGCCCCGGGTCTTAGCTCTTTTCATATTACAATGTTGTTTAAGAGCTTTAATACAGGTAATAAATATTCCTTGACCCATGTAACAGAAACCTCTGTGGTGCTAAAAACTTCCGAAGAAGGATTGCTCACTTGTAAATCCTGCCTCTTATTGGCCTCCCATGTTGGAGTAACCTTGCATCTCAGGATTTATTTTTGAACATAACGATGCCACTGCTGTACAGCATCTCAACTTCATGAAATAACAGAAAAGAGAGGTGGCTCTCACTCACTGGACATCTAAGACTTCTTAAACTTTTATGTCCTCCCCCATTTTTATTGTTCTTCCCCTTTAATCCAAAGCTTCAAATATGCCCTAGTTAATTTTCCTCCATCTGAATTAACTTTCAGATCCTTCCTATCAGGATGTATAGGATTGGAGAATTAAGTAAAATATTATTTAAGAAAGGATTGTGTTCCTCCTCTCTTTATCAAAAAAATTTGGAGAATTCGGTAAAATACATGGAATTTAATATTGGCATCATGGTGAAGTTTTATGCCACCATCTGAACAGACCTCATCAATGTGATTGTGCAATAAACAGCCTGTCTTATGATGTCTGTATGAGGCAGGCAGTCCTAGGAGATAAGCATTTTGAGCTATGGTTGTACTCCCCTGTAAGTTGCTAGCTGAGTTCAAACTTGGAAAGATCACTCTCTAAGATAATCACAAAGACCTTTATGCAAGCCTGGTCTCTCTGATACAAAAAATTATTTTTATATCCAGGCATTCTTGATGAAAAAAAAGAGAGCTACCTCAAAATTTTGAAGTACAACTGAAGTACAATATTAATATTTCTGTAATCCCAGTATAAAAGGGATTCTTGACATTTTTCTGGGCCCTTAGCTCCTCAGAAATATAACTTTGGTTAGGTGCCTTTGGGTCTGAGAATATTCTGACAGAACTCGAATGGTTGATTCTAGGGTCACAAGATATACCATAAATTTGTCACCTAAAATTTGAGTTTCACAAAACACTCTTGGTAGCCTAATCATTTTTCTGTATCTGTAAAATTCCTGCTTTCTCCTAAGATGCAGCTGGAAACATATGATAGTAAATTCAACTCCCTTAAACCTGTGGGAAGACCATGGATACATGACTCCTTCTGTCTTAGGAAACATGTTAAGACATAACACAAAGATCCTGATCCTCTTCTGTCCTTGTCCAGCCCCTTATCTGTACTAAAGCATATGTTTGTATATGTACATAGTATTCTGACAAGAAAAAATACATATCTACCCACTATCTCTGCTTCTGTATCCTGTTTGCTCCCAATACCTCCCCCAGTACTATAAAAACCCATTCTCTTAACACTCAGGTACTGTCTGATTTTGGTACTCTTAATGCCCCAGGAAGTTCCTGGGTAATAAAGACTCTTCAATTTAAAATTTATCAAATTTTGATTGCCATATTACTCTTTGAGTTTAACATTTGGAGGCCCCAGTGAGATGGTGGTGTTTTGTGTCACCACATGAGATCACAGGAGCCTCAAGTTTAGGTTTGAACAGAGTGTCTTTCCCTTTCCTAGGGGAATGGGCCCCTGAAGATGTTCCAGGGCCCCAGGACTAGGGTAATACAGTCAATTATAAACCTCTCCTCAACTGCAATCTCCCATTCAGCCTAAGTGGAACTCTTGTTGCACCTCTGGTAACCTCCTTGTTCTTTTTTACATTTCTTTGTTCTGGTTCTGGTACTAGACATTTGGTTGAAGGGGAGTTCCATGTCAGATGTGATGTTTGCGTCCCCTCTTTTGGGTGCTCCTCGTGATAGCAAGGAACCATTTGGTTGGCCTTTGGGAGGGAGAGATTGTTGGACACGATGCTGAAATCTCTCCTCGCAGCATTCTTGAGATGTCAGGAATTTGCCATTGGCCTGCATTTGTTGATATATGTTGAAACTGTCAGTTTGGGAAATTATGTTACCTTTGTGTAATCTGTGTTTGTGCCTCATCTGTCTATATATGTTTAGATTGTCTATTTACTTCTGTGTTTGGTTCCTCTATTGATTCCTTAAATGGGGGCAAAAAGGGAGTCAGCAGAGTTCCCCTAGAGACTTCCTTGGGTAACCTCATTTAAATTGCTTTTCTTTGTGATTTTGGTCACCTGGATTTTTAGGCAGTATTCATCTAATGCTCTCACTGGCTCTCCTCTTGAACCTGCTTTCTTTCCATGTTACAATTGGTAATCTGATCCCTCTTTCTTCACCCCTGCATTGTCTCTTGAGCACTTAGAAAAGGGATTTTTTTTTTATTTAAAAAAAGGAATGGATTATGGTGTTAAAGTGACTGAGGCCAAACTACTCACCCTGTTATTCTACCATTATGAGAATTATTTTCTTTTTGCATTTGCCCAGTTGAGGATCTAAGAGAATTATTCTCATTTTGTTGTCCAATTGAGGATCTGAGAGATTCATTCGCCTATTGTATTTGTCCAATTGTATTTTCTAAGGAGTTGTTTTCTTGTTGCAAGGTATTAATTGTCTCTCCCAAATTTTGCAATTGACTTTTAAACTCCTTCCTTATTTCTTCAAGCAAATCTTTCTGTGCTGAAGACCAGATCGTATTCTCCTCAGAGGTTCTAGGTCTCTCTGAGTTAGGGTCTTTTCATTCTAAGAATTTTTCTATGGATCCACCTTTCTGCTGACGCTTCTTCATTTTGCTAAGACCTTGAGTTGGGGAGGGGCTGGTTCATAGGGATTTGGTGTTGGGATCACTAGAGGCTTTACTCACTGAGTGCAATTTCTCTGGCTGGCCAATAGGAGGTGCTGGTTTTTTTCCTCTGAGGTATCTGTGACCTTGATTGAGGCCTTCTCCCTTAGCTTGAAGGGAGGGGTTGAAGCTATTGAATCCTTTTGCCTTCAATCAATGGTGGGGTTTATTCTGGGGTGAGGTCATTCCTCTCCCTATTGTCAATTGTGCTGGTTCTTCTGCTCAGACACCTGTGCCTGAGGTAGACATGGTCTGCAATTGTTTGTTCTGGGAAGGGGCCTCAGCTGTAATGGAGGCATGGACTCAGAGTTCCTCAGAGCAGAGGAGCCCAGGGATGGTATCTGCAGCTCTCCTGCACCAGAACTCTCTCCCCAGCCCTGTCAGCAAGCTCCAGAGGGTCAGCTCCAACACCAGTGCCTCTGCTCCCTAGTTGACTCAAGTCCCCACCATCTAGCCCCACCACTGATCCAGTAGGTCCAGCTCTTGGGACCTCAGACTCCTGGCTCCAATTCAGCTTCTAATCTGGCAGATCCAGGGTTGATCCACCCTCTGCTCCCAGACTCACCCACCCCAATTCGCCCAATGCTGCTGCAGAAAACAAATCCTAAGGTAGATGTTCTTTCTCCTGGCTTTTCTTTCTGGGTTTTGTGGGTAGGATTTCTGTTAAGATGTTTGTTTCATATAATAGATGGGGAAAGATCAAGACACTTTAGAACTGTGCCTGTCTTCTCTCCACCATCTTGGCTGGAAGGCCTATTTGATGTATTTGAGAAAAATCTGGAGTGAGTGAGTAATGATAAACAGTAAAAGATAAAGAATTAGTACATATTACTTTGATATCTCTAATTGGGGAATGTCCAATTTCCAGATCATGAAATGTTCTTATATAAAGAAATGTTGGTCAGTGAGGATAGAAAGATCTTACAAGTTAGAGCATTGATAAGTTAGAATTGCACTGATAAAGATAAGAAGAATTTTGCAACCTTTTTAGGCTTTTGAAAAGAAAATGATTTAAGGCTAATTTAAATATGAATTTTGGAATTGAAGAGAAGTATAAAGAAAATCTTGTAATTATAAGAAAGGACTTTTTAGCAACAATTGGTCTTAAGAATTCTTTTTATTGTAAAGTTTTAGGGAGTAAAATGAACACACATGTAATTGAAATATGCTAAGTATAATCAGTAAACTTTGTATAAGAACAATTTAAGCTATACATTTTGAGATTTTAAAATTATTTTGTAATAACAAAGTGAATGAATTAAAGACTCATCTATCACAAATGTCAAGATTTTTTATGAGAAAAAACTAGATAACACATTGCCAAAACGTTATATTTCTCAAGATATAACCAGAGAATTGAACCAGAGAATTTATGAAAGGCTATATAGATATGTGAGTTCAATGTAGCTCATTCATTATCTGTTAAAAAGAGGAAACTAGTTCCCATCAAGAGGGATAAGGATTCAGGGAAGCATGGAAGGATTTGCATGAACTGATGCTGAGTGAGATGAGCAAAACCAGAAAAACACTGTATACCTTAACAGCAACATGGGAGTGATGATTAATTTTGATGGACTTGCTCATTCCATCAGTGCAAAAATTAGGGACAATTTTGGGCATTCTCTGCAATGGAGATTACCATCTATATCCAGAGAAAGAATTGTGGAGTTTGAACAAAGACTAAAAACTATTACCTTCAATTTAGGGAAAAAAAACCTGTTATGTTATTACTAATTTTGCTATCTCTTATACTTTATTTTTCTTCCTTAAGGATATGATTTCTCTCTCATTACATTCAAAGTAGATCATTGTATACCATGGAAACAATGTAAAGACTAAAAGACTGCCTTCTGTGGGGTGAGGGGGGAGGGAAGCAAGAATTTGGGAAAAATTGTAACACTCTAAATAAAATCTTACATTTTTTTGATTTAAGTGGTTTTTATTAAGATATCTTAACAAAATGGCACACAGAGAGGGGCAGGGAAATCCCAACATACAAGCTCTATTATGCACTTTGAAAGACTTTGTTCCTGCCCCATTCATGCCAATCATAGGCTGGGGTCACGAATCTAATTGATACATTGGTTCCTATATGTTTCCCCACTCTGATCATTATACTAATGAGCAAGAACAGATAGATCTTTTTGTGCATGTGTAAAGGAGAAGGTCAAGACTAGGTTACTCTTTCTTGACCAATTAAGGACTAGTTTCTTCTAGTATAGTTTTTCATTTTTGGAATGAGATTAGGAGAACTATCCCAGTTTTGTGATTGACTGGGGCCATTCCCCCTTTATAATGGATTCCAAAGAACTCCCCCTCCACACTCTGTGAAAACCAACAACCCCCTTCATTCCTTACAACACCCCCGTCTTTTCTTTTGAATAACAACTTGGTCTTCATAATTCACCAACAATGTTTCACTCAAATTAATTCATAATCCTCACCCTTGATAGCACTACTGACTTTTTTCTATCAATATTTTTATCTCCTTATTAGAACCATACACCAGTCCTGTTTTTCTGATAGAATTTTGTACTATTCCAGTTATAAACTGGATCATAGGATTATCCCACTTAGGGTCAGTAGTAATATAGCCAGCAACTGTTTCCACCATGAATCAGTAAACCCATTCATCCAAGAGGTACTAAAGGAGCTTGTCCAGGTTTGGATTGGAATATATACCAATTTTCTGATGTCCCTGGTTATCTTTACACAGCAACTTGATAAATTCAGTTTACCACAGACACCTTCAGCCAAAAGGTAGTCTAATAGCAATCTATGTTGAATAATTGCCTCTTTTGTTAGCAAGGCTTGATCAGTCACTAAGTCCAAGGCCTTAGCTGTGTGATTGGTAATTTTTCCACTACAGTTTGGAGTCTTATTAGTCTATTAAGGATATAAACTGGGGTTCCATAGCCACAACTCCCATCCTGTGCCTAGGTAGTAGACCCTTACGTCTGGGTAACAACTCCCTGACCAACTCTTGGATAACTGGATGTAGGCAGTAGTCCTACAAATCCAATAATGTCCCTCTAGTGTTAGTTGGTCTTCCAGAAATATAGGTCCAAGAAATGGATAATACTGTTCCTCTTTACTTCCAAGGGACCCTCTTAAATAGGACATAGAATCATCATGAAAATAGGTACATTTCCAAAGTTGTTATATGTCCTTCCACTGAAAGTTTTTATACCAATGTCTTTAGAAAGTTCTTCCTGGCTCCAAAACTGATCAAACTAAATTCCTGATTTTGTGCCATTGGATCAATCCCAAGAATAGCTAATATACCTAGTAATGTTCCTTAAATTATTTTTCTTGCAAATGTCAATTTCAGCACTTTCCTTGAAAGTCCATACTAACTCATAATCAGTTTCCCTTAACAAATGCCCCAGTGGGGGAGTCTAGGTGGCACAATGGATAAAGCACCAGAACTGGAGTCAGGAGTACCTGGGTTCAAATCCGGTCTCAGACACTTAATAACTGGCCTAGCTGTGTGGCCTTGTGCAAGCCACTTAACCCTGTTTGCCTTGCAAAAACAACAACAACAACAACAACAACAACAACAACAAAAACAAATGCCCCAGTTTGGGAATCTTTACAAGGGATCCAGGTACCATCATTAATCTTACATGAGTCTGAGGGCATCTATCTCTTAAGTTGAACAGTCCTGAATATATGTACCCTGCTTCTGCTACTCCTCAGGCAAATATCTTGGCCAGCCAGTTATAAACAATACCCTGAAGTGACTCAATCGCATGTCACTGGTATTTCTCTCTCCTCTGGATCAGAATTCTGTGCCACAGTGCACTTCTGACCAGGGACTGAAAATCTAGGCCAGACCCAGGGGTACCATCACCCAAGGCCAATTCTCAAACTGCTGTGAACTATGGCAGGTCCAACAGCCATGCCAAAAGACTCATTGACTCCTGCCATTGACTTCTCCTCCACCTTTACACCCTGTTGTCTAAAGCAGAGAGAAGACTAATTCCCTAGATAGAATATACAGACTCATGTAGATATAATAATGCCACCCTATAATATCCCTCTTTCTCTCTCAATGGAGAATATTTTCACCCTGCCCCCCCTCCCTTCCATAAGGAGAAGGGTATAAGTAGGGGTATCACACTTACAGAGTCCAGGGGAAGTTACAGATAAACTGTTGGGAACCAGGGTCTCTAATCTGTTTGACACAGTCGTGGCAAGAAGACTCAAGGCAGTCACACTGCCTGATGGAACAACATTTCCTTCTTCAATATATATATGGATTCCATGTATACCCATATTTATAGGTCTATTATTGATTGCAAAACTTACTCATCTTAATAGTGGAATGACTATAAAAGAAAGATTTCAGAGAAATTCCTTGAATAAAACAGATTGTGAACTCTATCCAAATTTAACAGGACTGCCTCTCCCTGAGACATACAAAAGGCTTCAACATTATGAACTCTTTGGAAGATACAGCACTTGGGGTTCCAGGGAGACATCAGAATATATACAGGGAAACCAGATACAAGATGGGTCAGATAGAATTCCAGGGAAATTAACAGTTTTGCCCCCCTTTATCATACACAGGAATATATGATAAAGATGGTGAGAGAATTGTTAGTATAGGTAACCAATATGTGAACTCTAACAGCCTTAGTTTATTGGGAAAGAATAAAAAGTCATAGAAACCACATCTACCAACAAGAGCTGAAAGGAAAATTGGTTATTGAAAGAGTCAATGGACAGGTGGACAAACATAACTACTCTCACTATAGGTTGTCAAGGGAGCATATCGAAAAACATTACATACATATGCAACACAAAAACATAAAAGCATTCCATTAAACAAATTATATCAAAGATTATTATAAGGAAAGTTCTCTTTAATTAATAACTTTACTATGCAGCAACAAACTAGGCAACAGTCAGGTTGAGGTCATCACGGTCTGAGCAGGGACAAGAAAATTAACTACATGATTGATAATCACACTTGTAACCACTACATGATCAAACTTGTAACCATATGAAATATATGATTAATGATGAAAATTGTATACTTTTGTATCCAAGAAAATGATTTTAGTTTGTTTGATATGATTCTGAGACTATAAAAATAAATCTTAAGCAGCTGACAGTCAGTCAACCTGCTCCTGCCTTTACCCACTTGTAGACTCAACTCATTTTGCCAACTCTATCCCTCCTGTCAGGTTCCAAGAACCCCGTGGAGGCTGGATACCCGTAACAAACCATGTATACAAAGGCAAGAGATGATGGAGATGAACAGCGTCCAGTGTCTCTCCTCTCTTCTCCTTCTCTTCTCTTCTCTTCTCTCTTGGAGGCATCCAATGTCCTTCAGCATCTTCTGAATCTATTCCAAAGTCCTCTCCAGTTCTGGTGACTAGTTGAGACAATGCTTAACATCTTATTCAGATTAAAACCCATGTTTCCAACAAAAAACGATGAGATTCTGGAGCTTATTACAATTTACATTTTGCCTTATTGCCAATTGACACACAAACTTCACTTTGAACACAAACTTCCATTAGTATTTTATAACTACGTGAGCAAACTGCCATTGAGAATGATCACATTGACTCAAGTTTGTAACACATACATTCAACAGTCATCTTTGTTCTAAGAGTACCCAGCAGCTAGTTTAAAATAAAACAATATTAACCTTTACTCTCATTAAAATAATGACTCAAACATCCTTAACAAAAATGAATTTTTTCCCCAAATATTCCCATATTTTCTTTTTCCTGGTGTACTTATTTAACTCATATTCCTTAAACTAGACCTTGAAACTAACTATCCTAAGAATTTCCCATTCTTCTTACCCAAATATCCCCTCCCCTCTAACACAAAAACTAAGGAAACTTACTTCTCACCTTAAAATGTAGCTGATAGCAGTGTCAGAGCCAGATACCTCACCCATCTCTGACTATTAGATCCAATTTACCTAAAACTTCTTTTTCTGGTTGTTTAGTAATTACAAAGATCCAGAAGAATAAAGGAAAATTCCTTTATAAATATAAGTATTGAATGTCAGTGTCCAGGCAGGTCATGTGGGTAAGTCAAATGTCTTAGATCGGAATTATTCAATAAAATATTTCTTTAAAAAAAAAGAGAGGGGCAGCTAGGTGGTGCAGTGGATAAAGCACTGGCCCTGGAGTCAGGAGTACCTGGGTTCAAATCCGGTCTCAGACACTTAATAATTACCTAGCTGTGTGGCCTTGGGCAAGCTCCATTTGCCTTGCAAAACCTAAAAGCAAAAAAAAGAGGAAATTATACATAAAACTGTAATGGGTAATAAGTATACATTGGACTTTTGGAATTATTGTGTAAAACTAAAATTGATAGAGGATCTTATTTTCTTTGAAAATAGAAGCATATTTGGAAGAAGAGATAAATAAGCTTGTGTCGGATACTGAAAACCTACTCAAATTGACTACTCAGAGGCTTCTCAAAGTTCGGAGCAGCATGTCATTTATTAAAATCTTTCAAGAAGGGGGCGGTCCTCCCAGGGTGCAAAGAGGACACCCAGAGGTGGAGGCCACCTGATAAGCATTAACAGCCAAGCTTTATAGGCAAAAGCCACAACCTTCCTAATTTCTATTGACCTTTCAAATGATTGGCTCAAGCCTTGCAATAGTGTGGGGGATTTTTGTGGTTATGACAGCTACAGTACCTGTCATTTGCTCTCAGGGGATAGTCCTTGGAAACTAGCCCCCCCCCCCCCCTATTTTGAAGGGACTGATAGTTCCTGGAAACTTGGGCCCCCTGACCTATTTTGAAGGGACTGTTAGTTCTTTTCTTCAGACTGAGAGACCTGCACCCATCCACTCAACCCCTCCTCTAATTCCTGCTAATGGAAGTCTTTCACCCATTCATTATCTCATATTGTGGTTCCTGGCTGTCATCCCCACCTACCACCCAACTTTCTCCCTGTAATATCAGTGTAGGGAATTCATCTTTTCCCTGTGCCATTGTTAACATTGCTTTGACCAATTCTTTGACCAATTTGACTAGGCAAGGCAGGCATATTGGAGCAGAATAACCCCACTTACAGAGATCAATCCAAACCACAGGACCTGCTTCCATCAACTCCCTCCGAACCACCAGCATGCTTCAAAAGAGGACTTCCAGGTCTGAGCCGGGACATGAGCCAGCTTCCTAATGTTATTTGTGATTTCCTTAACTACCTGGCCATTATCGTCAATTTGTATACAGCAATTAGATAGATTTAGCTTCCTGCATACTCCTCCTTCTTCCGCCAATAGGTAATCTAGGACCAATCTATGTTGTAAGACTGCTTCCCTGGTCTGTGTAGCTTGATCAGCCAGGAGATCTAGGACCCTTGCAGTTTGGTTGGTTAAAATTTCTACTGCAGCCTGGAGTCTAATGACCTATATGTAGATTGGTATCCTGTATCCCCAACTTCTATCTTGTGCCCATGTAGCAGGATCATACTCCTTAATTATCCTTTGTGGGGGCCAGGCATTTCCTCAATCATTTGCTTCTCCCCACTGAGGTCAATGAAGTGTCTAGGCTATGCCTTACTCTGCTTAATTCATCATATAGAGGAATTCCTAAGTACTCCCCTTCCTGGCCAGGTAGAAAGAAGAACTTTGGTCTAATCAAGCCTATATAACATACCCCAGCCCAGTTGAAAGGGAGGTGTGTATAAGCCCTTCTCCCACAGATCCAGTAATGCCCTCATAAAGCTGGCTGTTCTTTAAAAAATATGCAGTCGCCCCAGGGGTTTATGGGATAACACTGCTGAGCTTTGTCTCCCAAGGGGGCTGTACCAGTATTTTTATGATATTTACACCTCCATATTTGGAAATGAGGTTTCCAAGAACAACTTTTAGCAAAGTAGGTAGGGGCTACTTTGATCAAGTCCTCAGTATGTCAAAATGATTCAAAATACACATACCAAGTTTTGTTTTCCCATCCCCATTTATACACTGATTGCTCTGTGTAATCCGTTCGCCCCTTTCCCTTACATATAGCTATCATAAGATCCCCTGTGCATCCTTCCCTTCTTTTTTTTCCTGTCAGCACTTGGCCACATTCATCTATGGAAGGGAACTTTGGTGCGTCACATTGAACCCATTTGCCACTATCACATCTAACGTGGATTGTATTCCACTTCCCTTTAAAGGGGGAACAGTCATATACATATTTCTTCAGCTTTTCTGTATAGGTACAGTCACAAGAACTCTCTCCCAGCCATGGTCCTTTTTGCATTTGATTCAAGCAGTACTTCTTTCCTCTCACTAATTCTTCCAAGGCCCACTGGTGCTTCTCTTTCTCAGCCCAGAACCCTGCCCCATGATGCAATTATGACTTTTTGAGAAGCCAAGCAGGATCTAGGGGAATGGGGATCCAGGGCCATTTATTAAGTGGTTGTGGCCCTCTGCAAATTCAACAGTTTTTTTACCTTAAAGGTGTCAACTATAGGTCTGTATTATTCCTATGAAGCTATTATCAAAATTATAATGGGGTGAGGTAGAGATTGGGAGACTCATCAGGGGCTTGATAACCAATCCACATAGAGCAATCAGATATGTAAAATTTATTTTGGCCATCACCAAGGAGTTTCACTATGATTGCAACCAGCAATGTAGAATAATCTAAAATTCCTATCAATTATACACGTGATTAAGCCAATTTGAAAGATAAGAAGGGTTAACAAGACCAACACCAAGCAACTTAGTCCAAGAATCCGGTAGGGGGTCATTAGACCCTTCGCAGTTTCAGTCCCAATTCATCCAAGGACGGATCCCAAAGTTCAACTGTCCACTGTCTAGGTGCATCCACTAGTCCTTTTACTCAGGTATGGTGTGTCCAATCATGTTCCTGAGTTCGGACAGCTGTGTCAGAGGTGAGAAAGATCTAGAATGGACTTTCCCAGGTCGGGATCAGCTTGTCCTCTTGCCAGACCTGCATCAGGACCCAGTCCCCAGTTTTGTACTTATGTACTGTGAATCTTAGAGGAGGAGCCTGAGCAATAAATCCTTTTCGTTGTAATTCCTTCAAATGTTCAACCAGTACTCTAATATATTTTATAAGAAATTAATCCCTAGTTTCAAATATTGGGTCCATTGGTTTCCCGCCCCCCCCCAGATATGAGTGACTAAACATCATTTCATAAGGTGATAGCCCAACATCTCTACTGGGCTTTGTACTGATCCTCAGTAGGGCTAGGGGAAGGCACTTAGTCCAAGACAATTGAATTTCCAAAGCTAATCTGGTCAATTGTTTCTTAATTTCCTGGTTCATCCTCTCCACTCTTCCTGAAGAGGGCAGATGCCAGGGCGTATGCAGGTCCCAAGAAATCCCTAGAGCCTTTGTCAGGAACTGGAGGATTTTGGCAGCGAAATGTGTGCCCTGATCTGAATCTATACAGTACACCACACTGTACCTTGGAATAATTTGTTCTAAAAACACTTTTACAACTGTTGTCACAGTGGCTTGGGAGAGAGGAAAAGCTTCCACCCATGTGGTTAGATGGTCCACTACACCCAGCAAGTACTTGAGATGCCCCACTGGTGGCAGCTCAGTAAAGTCCACCTGTATAGTTTGAAAAGGACTCGCACCAGGAGGTCATCCCCCAAGAGTGGTCCACCTTATGGTCGTCTTAGGATAGTCCTTCAATAAATGACACAGCCATCTACCACCTGGTGGGCCAGAGTATACAATCCAGGGGTCATATACCTGGTCAATACTACATCACACAGGTTCTGGATGTTCCAATGACTGCCTTGGTGCAGATATTGGAGCACCTGTCTCATTCCTTCCTTGGTCAGTACCTCTCTACCATCAGGTAGAAATCAATACCCCTTTCCATCCTTCTCTGCTCCCAACTCCTGGAGCTTTGTCTGTTCCTCTGGGGTAAGAGATGGTGGAGGTAGATATTGGGGCATTGCGGGTACCAGCGCCATCATATCCTTCAAACTCTGAGACCTCTCCTCCCCTGCCTGTTTTGCTTCCTCATTTGCCAGGCAATTACCTTTTGCCTCAAATGAGTCCCTTGTCTGATTCCTGCCCTTTTATGTGGATATTTGCTAGGCACTTTGGTAATACCAGATTGTTCAGAACCTCAATTATCAGGGCCTCATGTGCTAGTGCCTTACCCTTACTATTGATCATGTCTCTTTCTTCCCAAATCTTTCCAAAGATATGCACTGCTTCTCAAGCATATTTCGAGTCAGTATAGACTGTACCACTTCTTCCCTCTAATTCCTTTAAAGCCTGATTGAGGGCATATAGTACACAGGTCTGGGCTGACAACCCTTTTGGTAAGGAAGCGGCCTGTACTATGGACAACCCATTTCCATCAATTATGGCATACCCATTCTTCCTCTTCCTTTCCACTACCCGTGAGGATCCATCTATGAACTATTTGACCCCACGTCGCAGAGGGGTTTCCTGTAAGTCCTCCCTAACTTTAGTCTGGAAATTTATTACATCAAGACAATCATGTTCCAAAGGCACATGATCCCCTGGAGAGGTAGACAAGAAACCAGCTGGGTTCAAATTAGAATCCTGCGCCACTATCAGATCATCTTTTTTCCAATAAAATTGCCTCATATTTTAAGATTCTAGAATCAATTAGCTACCTCTCAGTTCATTGGTTCAAGACAGATCAGACCTGATGTGGGACACTTACAATGAGGCTGCACCCAAAGGTTAATTTCCTACTCTGCTCCACCAGAAGAGCAGTGGTTGCCACTGCTTGGATGCACATTAGCCACCCCCTTACCACTGGGTCTAGCATTTTCGAGAGAAAGGCAACCGAGTATTGTTGCCCTCCTCTAATTTGGGCTAGGACTCCTAAGGCCACCCCTTTCTCATTCTTTACAAACAGATGAAAAGACTTCTCTAATGATGGTCAGAGCAGTATTGGGGCTGCTATGAGGGCTGATCTAAGTTGTTCAAATTTATGCTCTTCCTCTGGTTCCCACCTAATTCTCTCTGGCTTTTCTTCTAGCAATTTGACATACAAAGATCAGGTCAGCAGGGCATACCCATCAATCCAATTCCTGCAATATCCCACTAATCCTAAAAATTTCTGTAGCGCCTTCTTCATTCTGGGTTTAGGCAGCTGCAGAATCCCTTCAATTTGGGTGGGATCTAATCTCTTTCTTCCTTCACTTATATAATGTCCTAGGCAGAGACTTTATAACCAAGCTATCTATTTTACTTCTTTTTTCCACAAACTGCAGTTTCTCCAGGGAAACTCAGCCCTGGGAGCCCAAATAATTCAATAAGGCAATGGTAACTCCAGTGAATTCCTCTTTGGTTTTTCCCGCTACCAGAATATCATCCACATATTGCAATACTTTGACCTGTGCTACTGGATTCCTAAATTCCTCCAGAATTTGCTCTAACACTTGTCCAAATAGGTTAGGAGACTCTGTGTACTCCTGTGGTAGGGCACACCAGCAGTATTGCTGTTTCTGGCCAGTATCTGGATCTTCCCATTCAAAAACAAACAAATCTCTACTTTCTCCCGATAGGGGGAAGCTCCAAAATGAATCTTTCAAATCTATCACACTAAGCCATGCACTATCAATAGGTATCTTCCCTGGAATTGTATAAGGGTCTGGTACTTCTGGATAGGAGGGTAGGACTACTTTGTTTATTTCTCTCAAATCCTGGACCATTCTGTAAGTTCCATCCTTCTTTCTTACAGTTAAAACTGGGGTATTATGTGGGGATATGCAAGGTTCAATCAGTCCAGTGCCCAGTAGTCTTCTTAAAACTGGTTGCAAACCCTTCTTCCCTTCTAAAGAAATAGGATACTGTCGAACTCAGACAGTCACTTGAGGATCCTTTAAAGTTATCCATATGGGGAGATAGACAAGCGTCCTGGGTTGTTGGGGTTAGCCCAGACTCCAGGATCAATCTTCTGCATGTCCACCTCCCACATTGGATATGTTTGGACTGGTCTCGACAAAGGGCCCTCAGGCACAAGGCTGATTGAAAGCTTGGTTATCAAGTCTCTGCCTAGTAGGTTTATCCCAGCCTCTGGTATTACAAGGACTTGGCTTAGGACTCTGCACTCCTCATTCTCCAACTTCCTCAGTCATTGGTACTGGGAAATTCTCCCCTTTGACCCCTGAAACTAATAAAACCTTGGATGTCAGTTTGCTTTTTCCAGGTAAACTCATGATCGAAGTCCTGGCAGCACCAGAGTCCACCAAGAAAACCATTTCTTCTCTTGATGGCCCTACCCTTACATTTATCAAGGGCTCCCAGTGGGAATTTTTCACGAGCCCCTGACTCCCTTAATCTTCTAACTCAACCAAGGAGTACACTTTCTCGTCCTTCCATCGCCTCAGAACTCCCGAGAGAAGTGTCCTAGTTTTCCACAATTCCAACATGTCCGTTCCCTGTTCCCCTTCTGTGATCCTTTCTGGGGTTTCCACTCTCTATTACCTCCTCTGCCCTCAACAGATGGCTTCCTTTGCATTGTTTGTAGTAACATTTTGGTTCTGTGATATTCCCTCCTGTCCTGCCTCTTTTCTTTTTCCTCATCCCTCCTCACATACATCTTGGTGGCTTCTTCCAGTAATTCCTCCAGAGGCTTACTGCTCCACCCATCAATTTTCTGTAGCTTCTTTGTTAATGTCTGGCCATGAATTAGAGACAAAGTGTAGTTTCAAGGTACTTTCCATTTCAGGGTTCTCAGGGTTCATTCCCGACTATTTCTATAGGCCTATCTTAAGCCTTTCCAAAAAGATTGAGGGGGACTCATCTTTCTCCTGTCTAATCTCCAATGCCTTGTTTATATTTTGTCTTTTTGGGAAAGAGTCCCTGACTCCTGCAGTAATTAGTTCCCTTAAATCCTGCATGTGTTGCCAGTGGCCTGGATTATTATTGTCCCAGCCTGGGTTGGTCACCAGGTACTTTTGATCTGCTGGTATCACTCCCACAGTGGTGGATGTCTCTTTTCCCACTCCCTCATGGCTGTGGCCCTGATTGTTATACTTTCTTCATGGGTGAACAACATATTAAGAACATGCATCAGCTCTGGCCATGAATAGGTATTGGAGCCCAGAAACTGATCTAATTGTCTCAGGTCCCTATGGAGTCCTCCATGATTGGTACCAATTCTCTCTTGAAATTCCTCAACTCTGCTCCTGTGATCAGGGCATTAACAAATTCTATTCCCCCTTGTAGTTCTCCCATTGGGACTTCTCTTAACGGGAACAAATCCTCCCTTTTGCTTTCAGCTCTTGTACCTGCACCCTCAGAGTCCCTAAAGGGGAGATTCCTCACATCCTGCTTGGACTACTCTAGCTCCCTCCTTAAATTTGAGAAGGGTCCTTCAGCTGGCAGTGCCATGGGTGGTGCCACAGGGGGAGGGGGAACATATGGGGGATGGAGAGAAACTAGGGGGTCCCACTGTTTTTCCGACTCTGGAGCCTCCCCTGCATCCTTCCCTTCCTGTTGCCCACTTTCTTTACTGAGGAGGATCTTGGTCGCCTCTGGCATCCAGAGGCTTGCATAAGCTGATTCCTCTGGGCCAAAGGGACTCTTCCCATTTACATATAAATTTAATTGCTGACAGACCCAATCCTTGGTGGAACCAAATTTTGGCCTAATTATTCCTCCTCCCAAGTCATGGTCACCCCAAACAAAATGACAAGATTTAATCATTTTCTTTTTTCTTTTCCCTTTGTATTTTGGGAGAACTTCCCACTTCTGTAGCCAATTTCCCAAAGGGCTATCTACTCGAATGTCCTGACTAGGATCCTTACCTGGAACTTTGGACTGCACCTTCCCCATACCTACGGTAGAGGTCACCCTCACACCAGCAGTCACTGGAGAGCTCCCTTCGGAGAATCCTTCCCACTGGGGTCAATAGCAGTCCTCTCAACAATTTGTTAGGGAGCTAATCTCGCCGGTCTTCCTTGACCCAGATAATAGACCCCCAGACTCCCAAGTGCTTACCTTGAGCTATACATGTAGGTCTTTCAGACAGCTCTGGCCATCAGGATCTCTCTCTACTTTCACTTTTAGATTCTGCTCCTCACTGAGTTCCTCTGCTTTGGGCTGTTTGTCTAAGAGGAGGGAGGCAACACACTAAGACTGGGGACTATTGGAGAAATCTCTCCATTGGCGCCTGTTCCTATCTGAGTCACCATCTCCCAGAAGACCACTGGATCCCGGAATAGCCCCCAAACTGTGTGGGATACTGAAGACCCCTACTCAAATTGACTACTCAGAGGTTTCTCAAAGTTCGGAGTGGCATGTCATTTATTAGAATCTTGCAAGAAGCGGGCGGTCCTCCCAGGGTGCAAAGGGGACACCCAGGGGTGGAGGCTGCCTGACAAGCATTAGCAACCAAGCTTCATGGGCAAAAATCATAACCTTCCTAATTTCTGTTGACCTTTCAAATGATTGGTTCAAGCCTTGCAATAGAGTGGGGGATTTTTGTAATTATGACAGCTGCGGTGATGATACCTGACATTTGCTCTCAGGGGGATAGTCTTTGGAAACTCACCCCCCCCCCCACCTATTTTGAAGGGACTGATAGTTCTTTTCTTCAGACTGAGAGACCTCCACCCATCCACTCAAGCTTATAAAGCACAAATTTAGAAGAAGTTTGTGTGTGAAAGATACTTAATTATAAGGTTAACTTTAAGAGAACCTGTTGTTTTATGTTGCTTTAAGAGAATGAGATGTCAGCTTGAAAACCTTGTGTTTTATGTAGGTTAAGAATTAAATGTTTAAATTGTAAAGAAGTAAAAATTGTACATTTCTTCTCCTACATTAAATGTAGATTCAGAAGGATAGTGTATAAGAGTTTGGGAGGTATATCTTAACTGCAAGATACCCTTTCCAATAATGTATAAATGTGAGTTGTTTTGGAAAATGATTAGAAAATTTGAAATTATGTACCCCTAATTAGATGACATTTAAATGAGTAAGATGTTGAAGAGTGTTATCAGACATGCGATTTACTTTTGAAAATATAAACTATTTTACTGTCATGATGCCAAAGCCTGGATGGTAGGATTTAGGGGATAGAAGTATTTTTGTACCAGTAGCACTGGGGAGAAATAGGTACAGAACACGGAGATCTTAGCCCCTGAATTCCCAAACCCCATTCCCCCACCTCTGTCACCAGGTTCTGTCTGTTCTCCCTTGGAAGATTCCTTCAATGAATAAAAGGGGGAGAAGAAGACAGCAGGAGGATGGTGGAGAACTAGCTGACTGAGCTCCTCTTGAGTTTGGCCTCCTGCTAGGAATTGGGTCAGACAATAGCCCTGCCTTTACAGCTATAATCTCTCAAGGAATACTCCAGATACTGGGGGAACTTGACTGTGTTTTGAGTGCTTAGAAAAGTAATCCTATTTAATATATTCTGATGACTGACACTCAGAGTATATATATAATAAATGTGTAGGGAAGGGATTCACTTGGAGATTTAATTAGGTAAAACAACTATTTTAGATCACAGGAATTTAAATCAATTTCCTTTTTTTATATAAGATAACAGGTTGGATAGCAAAAGGAAATGCTCCTGGATAAATGTCATGCTCTTGTAGCCAAGGAAGCCAAGATGTCAGGTGACAGGGATGTGCAGCCAAAGAGACGGCTTCTCAATGTGTCCTGAGGTTGGACCCTTTTGACTTGATTTCTCCAAAATGACATTTGGATGATGTTTCACATGGAAGAATAAATCTGGCCTAAGATATTTGACTTAACCCACATGACCTCTGTCTGGACACTGATAGATATTCAATACTTATATCTATAAGGGAATTTTTCTTTGATATCCTGGATCTTTATGGCTACTAAGCAAACCAAAAAAAAGAAGTTTTAGGTGAATTGGTTCTAATAGCCAGGTATAGGTTAGGTGTGTGATTCTGCTGTCAGCTGCATGTTAATATAGGAATTGTTTCTTTAATTTTATTTAGAAAGGATATTTAGGTAAGAAGGTGAAATTCTTAGGATAACTACAGTTTTAAGGTCTAGTTTAAGGAAAGGAATGTGAGTCAGATAAGTATATCAAGAAAAAGGAAAATCTATTGTATATATTTGGGAAAATTTTGAAAAAAATCGTTTTGGTTCTGATGTTTTGAACCATTATTGTAATAAGAGCAAAGGCTAAGATTATTTTATTTTTAAACCATATACTAGGTACTCTTTGAACTAAGATGATTGTTGAATGTATATTTTACAAGCTTAAGTCAGCATGATAATTCTCATTTGGAGTTTGCTCATATAGTAAAATCTAATGGAAGTTTATTGTGTTAAAGTGAGGTATGTGCATAAATATGGCAATAAGGCAAAATGCTAATTGTAATAAGCTTCAAAATCTCATTTTCTTGTGATGAAAACATGTGTTTTGATCTCAGTAAAATGTTAAGCAGTTTCTTTACCAGAAGACAAAGTTTCAACTAGTCACCTGAGCTGGAGAGGACTTTTTGGAACACATTCAGAACTTCAGAAGGACATCCAATATTTCTAGAAGAGAAGAGAAGAGAAGAGAAGAGAAGAGAAGAGAAGAGAAGAGAAGAGAAGAGAAGAGAGGAGAGGAGAGACACTGGACCACTTCATCTCTTCCATATCTCACCTATGTATACATTGTATAGTCAGGGGATCTGTTTTTGTAACCTCCCCTGGATTCTGTTAAGTATGACTCCTACTTATGCACTTCTCCTACTTGGGTTTGTATAGCCTTTCTAAGGAGAGGCTTATCTCTGATTTAGCTAGAATGTACAACTTAGAAATAGGTGGACTGAGAGACGCATGTGAGTTGTAATTATGGTACCTGGATCCTTTGTAAAGATGCTTGTAAGTTCATGCTTACCCAGGTTATGAAGATGATAATTCAAGGGTTTGAGTTATTTTGAAAAAAAAGTGGGGAATGAAGTATATTATTAATATTTGTGTAATCCCTGTATAAAAGTGGTACTTGACACTTTTCTGGGCCCTGAGAAACTCCTCAGAAATATAACTTTGGCAAGGCACCTTTGGGTCTTAGAATTTTCTAGGATTGTGACCCTGGTGTCACGAGATATACCACAAATTTGTGTGAGATTCACAAAGCATTGTTGTTAGCTTAATCATTTTGCTGAATCTGTAAAATTCCTGCTTCCTCCCAAGACTGCCTCCACTTCCTCCAGATGCAGCTGGAACCATAAGAGTAAATTCAACTTCCTTAAACCTGTGGGAAGCCTGTGAATATGTGACTTCCTCTGTCTCAGGAAACAAGTTAAGACATAACACAAAGACCCTGACCCTCTTCCATCCTTGTCCAGCCCCCTATCTATACCAAACCATATGGTTGCATATGTTTGTAGTAGTCTGACAAGAAAATATATATCTAACCATTATCTCTGCTTCTGTATCCCGCTTGCTCCCAATACCCTTTCTCTCAAAATACTATTAAAAACCCTATCCTCTGAACACTCAGGTACTGTCTGATGTGGATACTCTTGAGCCCCTAGGAAATCCCCATGTAATAAAGAATCTCCAATTTAAAACTTAATCAAATTCTGGTGTCCATCTCACCCTTTGGGTTTAACACAACAAAAAAGCTAACTACAAGTAAGTAATCATGAAACACTAAAAACAAAAAAGAACTGTTAACATTTACATCAGGAGTTTTAGAAGAAACTTAAGACAGACTGCCTGGGAGTATGTAAGTTTGTTTTGTGTGTGGCAGGGATATTTTTAATGACCGTAAAAATTAGAAAGCTTGGTATAGGGAAAAGTAATACAATAGGAGAAAGAGAAGAAAGGTGGAGGTAGTATTACAAACAAGAGAGGGGAGAGGTGGATATATCTATCAAAGGAGAGAGGATTTACAACACATTTAATTCAACAGGAAACTAGGAGAGGAAGGAAAAAGTGAGAGGAACAATAAAATGAGCAACTAGTATTCAGGTCCCATTTTTAAGGTTTGCAAAGAGTTTTACATATGCTGTCATGCAGCTTATTAATGTCTGAGTCAGATTTAAACTCAGACTGAATTCTAACCTTAACCCTCTAAGCAGTAGACTGGCTAACTGCCTAGGTGGAATAAGAGAGAGGGTAAATTAAAGGAATTCATCTTGAGCAAAACAAACTGTAATCATGGAGGTTACTTCAGGGAAAAAAGTCTTGAAAAGAAAGAGAGAAAGCAAATCTCTCATTGTGCATTTGCTGGGGAAGAAGGGGATAGGCACAGAGCCATGGGAGCAGAAGCAGAAGGCACCAAGCCTAGAGAACTGGTAGAGTTTTCAAAGGAAGAAATCTAAGCTGTCAGTAAATATCACATCTAATAATTTAAAAATAAAAATTAAATGAGCTTTGAAGTTTCATGTTATCCTTCAAATTGGCAAAGCTGACAAAATTGAAAAAAAGCAGATGTTGGAGGGGCTTCAGGCAAATAGCCATTTCGATGCACTATTTGTAGAGTTGTGAGTTTGTTCAGACATTCTGGAAAGTAATTTGGAACTATGCCCCAAAAAGATAGATCTCTGCTTGTCCTTTAGTCCAGAAGCTATTTCACCTATACTAAGTTGTTATAAAATTGGGTGACCAAATGATAGTACATTCAATAGAAATAGGATTAAAGATGTGAAAAAATTTCTCTTGAATTGGAATTGGAAGGCAGAATGTGAGGAGTCAAGAAGTGAACAAATGGCAAGTAAGTGAAAGTACTTTCTAGGAATGAAGAGAGAAAGGAAGATCTAGAGAATGGAAGAATTTGATGTTTTTTGTTTTGTTTTAGGACATTGGTAGGAGAAACTGGATAGAGAAGAATTTTTATACTTAAGGTAAGCACTACAGATTTTACCCAGGTCGGGTAACATTGAAGTCATCTTAAATTGAAATAGTGTGGTAGTCAAAACTGCAGAGGGTGGTGTGCAGAGTAGGACTGTCCCCAGCATACTGCAAGACCCAGAGGTGGACTCTGTTACTTGAACCAGTGGCAAAATGGCCTTCAGATAGTTTATTTTAACCAATAATTTATTTCTTCCCACATGATCTCTAAAAAAATGTTATTTCTATGAATGAAAGGGTAGAATGTAGGTGGTGGGGCAGAGTGGTTTCCTTTTATGTCAAACAGGTAGGAGATCCATTTTAGGCTTGAAGTAAACTTCAGTAAATTACATGCTAGAAATTGAAGGGACCTTATGGAATCATCAAATCCAACTCTCTCAGTTTTACAGAGTAGGAAATTGAGGCCTAAGAAAAGAGCAAGTAGCTTGAAGAGTAAGACTCATTCACGTCTTAATTGAAATTTGAAGTGAAGCTAAATGAACCTGGGACATATCACAGATATAAACACTCAGAGCTGGAAGGAATGCTAGGGACTACATTACTGAGCCTCCCTCATTTGTGATAACGAATACAATAGGGACTCTAATTTAATGTCAAAGCAGGTTATTCTAGAATATAATTCTCTTGAGTTCCAAGGCCAGCATTTTTCATCCAGGCTGTTATTTTTGACCTCCTTTATAGATTTGGGGATTACTGATCTTCACAAACTGTCTCAGATTTGGTGGATTCAGTAAGTATGATATAAAGTAAAGGAAGAAAGGTTATGGATTGATAGTGGTAAAGGAAAGAACTGAGAAATGATTAAAAAAATGTTCTAGTCCCTATGTTCTACTCCCAGCAGAGGTTGGTGAGTAGGGATGAGTGAAAGTATAATCTGTGTTGAAAAGGATAGCCAGGGACACTAGATCATCAGGTGATAGTCAGTTTTCAGTAAGAGCAAGATCATGAAGTGAAAAAAGAGATGTTGAAGATGAAAGTAAGTTTATTACCTGGAAAATGGCACAGTGCACAGTGAAAGAGATGACTAGCTTTAGAGTAGGCCATGAGCTGGTGCATGGGAATAGGGGAATGGGTACTGGATGTGGAATATATTGTATATTGACAATTTGGCCTTGAGACCAGAGTGAACTGTAATTAGGTATTGTGGTGATATGGAAAGGAATGGGATTCCTTAAGTTTTAACCAAAGCAGGGAGAGTATGGGTATACTGAATCAAGTACATCAGTATCCTAAACCAATGTGTCTGCTAGGCCTCTAGACCTCAGGAGGAATGTTGGATGGGTGGACTGAATAAGCAATTGAAACAGGAGCAGGAGTTATTACTCAGTGAAGCTGAATCCAAGTTTGAACATGTGATCGTATCCCAAAGAAAGGGAAAGGAAAAATAAGAAACGGGAGTAGAACAGGAGTCTTCATATTGGCCAGGTAGTGGGACACTTTCCCTACCTGTTCTAGGCTTGCCATCAGTAAGGAAGTTGACAGGTTTACCTGCCACATTGATAGTCAGACTTGGTTTCGCCAGGGAGATGGTCAAGGCACTGGTGGGATTCAAATAAATTAACAATTGTTTCTCTAACCTAATGACCATTTTAAATATACAAAAAGATATGACAAAAGATGACTTACTATTTAATGTATTTAATACTCAAGAACAATAAAAGATATACACAAAACTAGACTGTATTATTTACTTATAGTAAGCAAACACATCCCTATGGAGTGAAAGCAACATGGCCAGAACAGAAATGTTGAAACATATGCAGAACTAAACCTCATTCTATCTATTCTAACTTTTTTTTTCTTCTACTTTCATGGCTTCTGAAGTGGGTGATAAGACAACCTTTGAAATCCATAGTTTTACTGGTATATTGTGTCCCAGCTTCCTATTGTTTACACTTTCGAGGGGACACCAGGGCACTAATAATATTTTGGGGGAATTTGGGGTATAACTCAAAGGAAACAAATGACAGCTTGTCACCCCCTTATTGTTTGACATGTTTTCTCTTTATGTTATACATTTGTTTACAGAAGTAACAAAATGAGGGAATTAGAATGTATTTCATCAAAAGGAATATATATGAGTTTTATGAAATTAATAAATATTACAGCATAGTTATGAAATGGTGCACCAGCTACCTTGAGTTCCTTGACCAGCAAAGAACTTCTCAGCTACAATAAAAGGACAAAAGACATGAGCCTCTTTTCATAGGAACAAAAGACCACTTTATTGAGTATTCTTAGCCTCTATATAGCTTACCAGTGCCAGTGGACAGCATAAACATATTTCATGAGATAAACAGTGGGAGCCAACCATACAAAAAGATCATAAAGTTGTTTGCCCAAATTCGTGTCATACTTCCTTATCCTTACAGTTTTGGTATATATCCTGTTATCTCAGGATGAGCTGCTTCTTGGCCAAACACAAAAGTAGGAGAATGAAGACATCCGAGATACTGAGCCAGCAGTATTGCAAAACAACAGAGGGGCAAGAGGGTCTTGGAGACCATTGTTCTTGTTATCTCACAACTGTGGTCCTCAATGATCACTAACATTTCCCCTTCTTTTGTTTTGCCAAATACGTGACTTCATATGACCAATGTTGGAACGTATAACAAATGACAAATCGAGCAAGAAATGACAAGATAATCAAAACCATAATAGTGACTCTGATAGTTGCTCTGATGGTGTACAGAGCATGCTGTCTTAAGGAAAGGATAAATGACTAAAATAATCAATAATTTTTTGAACAGTCTTATCAGGCAAAAGATCATTTTTAGAAGCATCATTAATTTGTTGAGCTGTCATATAAATCTTCAATTTACATAGAAATATTACCATTATCTATAATCCCATTGATTTGATTATTTTTATTTTTTTTAGGCTTTTGCAAGGCAAATGGGGTTAAGTAGCTTGCCCAAGGCCACACAGCTAGGTAATTAAGTGTCTGAGACCAGATTTGAACCCTGATGTGATTCTTAATCCTGTCCCTTGAATGATGTGACTCATTATATTGTATTCATCAAACAAAAAGAATATCAATAATCACATGCTAAACCAGCCTTATATTCTATCATGTCTACTTTATCCCCAACATTTTCAATAGTATCCCTTAGTGCCTTGATAGCCTTATAAAATTCTTCATCTATAATACTCTGTTCTGTAAACCCCAAAGAGACATTCTTAGCTAATTCTTCCAAAAATTGAGCCTGTACTATTTTGATTTTTACAGTACTTGCAGCTAAGGGAATTAATGAAGTAATGAGAGATATTAATACAAATATTCCCAAGATAACACATGAAATACACCTTTTCTCTCTGATGGCTATAAGAGAGTGAAATATTCTTTCTTCTATTTCTGAAAATACTTGATCAGCCCTATTTTGATACCAACCCTGGGCTTTTACAGGTATCATAATGTATCTTGGTCTAGTAACTATGTGTGGATATAACTCTGGATGCAAGTATCTAGATCCCATAGCACAAGGAAAATAGAATCTTTGTCTAGTGACGTTATAACATGTCCCATTGATCCCAAAAGTATCCAATTATATCCTATAATTCATAAGGTTTTGTATTATCTGTGGAAATGGGATAGTATCATTGTAAATTTCTATTAAATGATAAGTCACCTGAACTACTGGAACACACCTATCATTATTCTTGGAAAAGCAAAAAGGGGATTTCGCTGAAAGTCCTGTAAAATTGAAATTAACACAGGGGTTGATATAATTGCAAGAAGTATTCCATTCAAATTGTGAGTGAATCATTTGAGACAAGTTACCAAATATAATAATTGGAGGAGTTTTTTCTCCTTCTTCTATAATCCAGACCCACGGTAGTTGTGGATAAAAGGTCTGTCTTTTTGCTTCTTCTGGTTGGGAGTCTGCACCAATACTTAATTGAGATAACAGCATCATGATCTTTAATATTTTTTTGTATGGTGAGTTGCTCGGGGACCTATCCTGAGCTGTTACCTGTATACATACCTCTTCCCGGTCTTCAGACACCAGGGACCCTCCTTGGGGATGGAGGGCAATAAACTGGACAGAGCACACGGTTGCAGTCTAACAAGCAGCTCTTTATTGCTTACATAGTCAACAAATATGGCTCCAGTCCTCCGCAGTCCCATCCCTTTTATAGTCCCGAGCTCCTCCATTGTTCCTCCCTCCTAGGTGGAGCCGTTCCTGTTAATGGGGCGTTCCCAGCTCCCAAGTGGGCGGGTTCACACTCCCCAGGTGTCTCCTAGCCCATAGATGGCCAAGGTCCAGAGCTGGGTCCCTGACAATTCCCCCTTTTTCTTTAGACAGGGGTACTGTCCAGCTTTGGTCCTTCTTTGGGGTTCTGGAGAAGAGTACGAAGGTCAGCCTTTGCCTCCAATAGCGTGCTTTAGAAACAAACATGCAGCAAAAGGAGGCAAGGTAGAAATAGTCATAGTAATATCTTGCTCAGCATGATCAGGAAGGAGACCTTGTTTTGCTTAATAACCTACAAGAATGAAATTATTTCAGATCTGAATTATACACACAGACACAGGTTTAAACACACAGAAACAACTCTTTTGTGTAAAAATTACCAAGCTGAGATTGATACCCTGGACAGTACCAGATCTCAGAGTATAGAAACATTTTTCCTACCCATCCAGGCCAGTAGAGAGATGTGAAAATGCCTCATTGAAGTTTAATTACACATAAGTTTAATTACACATATATACACATATTTCTTATATTTTAAATGAAACAATTAAGACCAGTAAAAAAAAATAACTTTTAAAATCAATCAGAATTTCTTGAGGAACCTCTAGTATAACTTCATTAAGATTTTGAAATAGCAAATTAATAATAAAAATTGAATGCATTCTTAAGTAACTCTATAAAATTCAATTTTAGCTATTCTAATACAGAGATATAGTTATAAGCACAGGCGCTGGTGAGGCACATTCTTCTTCATATTTCGCAGTGACATTGGACAGTTCTTGCAGGAGAAGGGCTAGTTGTTGTATGTCTCCAGTGGCATTTACTGCCAGCATAGCACCCTGCAATGTTTTCTAACTCGGTCCCAATCCCCAGGGAAATCCCTGCCTGCAGTTGCATTCACCAGAGAGGCGTAACACAAAGAGGTAGATATTTATAGTGGCACTGAGTGAGGGGGACAATGTACAAGAGACATGGTATCCGCCTTGATGTTGATCAAAGCGGCCTTCATTAGGGATACCAAAAGCCATAGCAAGCAGGGGCCAAAAATACAAAGAAGAAATAATACGACAATAGGACCTAGTAAGCTGAATAACCATTGTAAGAATTGTAAGTGCTTAAGATGTTAAAGGCAGCAGTCTGATGATTTGAAAAATCGGTCAAAATATTTCTCAGTTCTTGAAGCAGTAAAGCCAATTGATGAATTTATGATTAAGCATTATGAGATAATAGTGCACCTTGTAATACAGCCCGTATCTGAAGCCATGAACCAACAAAGGAGGAGTAGGTAAGATTCACCTGTAATGGAGTGACACATAATGATTTATATCTGTAATGACAAGGAATTTGGGTTATCAACTCATGGTAAGGAAGCTTATCCCCGATGTAAACTACTACAGGGACCAAAGCATCTATTTCCTTTTGAAGTGCACAGTTTATATGATTTTGGGTGGTCCACATGGATGACTGCTGGACCAAAAAGTTTTGCAATACAGATGCCAGATATCCTTGTTGTTGGTAAAGATCTAGAATTTGGAATTCTTCATAAACTGAGAAGGCAAAGTTTATGATATTGAAAGCAAAATCAGCTACCTCATGCTTTTGCAATAGTAATGGGGGAAGATTCCTACTAAGTTCAATCCACAACTCGTCCATAGGATGTTGTTCCTATGGTTGTTTAGCTTTCACCGGTACAAGTTGATATTTTTGCCATTTCAGGATAAATATTGCACAACTGTGATGCCGAGGAGTCAAAGTGTCCGTGAATATGGCATTAGGACAAGAAATGTGGTAAGGTTGAAGGCCTGCATGTTGATGATCATGTTTTTCAATAGATGCATTTTTGGGATGACAAAGGAGGAAAGCATAGTCAGGAGGTGCACAAGTCTCAGCTGCAAATTGATAACACAACTTATCAGTATGTCCTTCAGTGTCATGGCAGGTTGAATTCAAATTGCCAAAAATAGCATGCCATGTTGCAAATGTAAAGTCTGAGCAGGATGTACTTTGATTACAGGGGAATATAAGGATGGAAGCATTTATTGGTGCAAACGGTAGACCCAATCACCACAAATGTGGATGAGCAGTGCCCAGGGGAAAGGCAACTGGTGCAGGAGCTGCTATTTGTATTTTTTTGTAGAGGATATATGTGTGTGTGTGTGTGTGTGTGTGTGTGTGTGTGTAATCCCAAAATCACAAGTGCACAGAGGAATTGTATATTGTAGGGCCACAAGTTGAAACCCCAGTAGAGCAAGCATGCACTGGAACCCAGGTACCCCTATCTCCTTTGGGGCAGGCAGAGAAGGACACTGTACCATTATGATAAGAGGCAAACTGCGTGTACGTCCGTGATGTATCTTGGGTGCAATTTAGGGAATGTGGGATGTGGGATGGATAACATAGTTAGGTTTAGGTGTGTCGTATGATTCTTTAGGTCTTGTGTATGATGAAGAAAGGATGAAAAATGTTTACTTTCTAATTTGATATATGTCTGATCCAAGCTTGTATTGTCCGGGAGTGTGGTGTCTGTATAAAGACATATCGACAGATTGGAAGCATATATTGTAAAGTTGTACTTAGTTATGTCAGTTTCCTGTACGTTCTCTGTATCTTGGTGTTCAGTCTCCCCTACTAACTTGGTGGCATTCCCTATTATCTTAAATGGAGGTGTTGTGTCATGCCATCCTAAATCTTTAAGAGCTGGTGGGTTTACCACCAGCCCCCAGAACCATGTGCCTTGATGATCTTCCTGCACTCTTTGTGACTCAGTATGGTTGTACTATCTACTGTTGAGAGCTTGTGTCCTGGGTAGCAGACCCAGGGCAAGGAGGGCAAGAGCTAGGAGAGGCAGAGCTTAGGCCTTTGTTCTCTTTTCTTTCCTTGAGGGTCACCTTCCACTGTGTCCCCATCTTCTCTTTATTTTCCTCTTCTCTGAGGTCTCTGACCCATTTGGTTGGTGCCCAAACTGGTTCTTCTTTTTCCTTGCCATCCGGACCTGGATCTGGTTGAATACAAAGATACCCTTGTCCACTTATAATTACTGAGCCTGGGCCAGGCCATTGGTTGCCTATTGGGCAGGGAATGGGATGGCTATTTGCGTGTGTATGGAGTGTACATGCTGTTCCTGTGAAATAGCATAAAGCTGGGGTGTCGGGGGTCGGCCCTGACCGCCTGGGTGGATAGGACCTCCCCGGGAGTGAGGTCAGACCAACCCAGAGAAGACACGGCTCCTTAAGAGGAACAGTGGCTTCATCTGGTTGGCCTGTGTCACTTGCTCCAACCGGGTGGTAGGTTCCGCCCTCGGGGCGGATCGGGGTGGCAGCCCGGAAATAACTCCCTATATTAACCAGCGCCCTGAGCTATTCGGGGGATTCCTCTGCATCTAATAAAGCATATACCTCCTGAAGACGTGTCTGCCTGAGTCCCTCCTCGCCGATCCCCGGGGAGGGGGAAACCGGGGACGCCCGAAGCAGTGCCCACTGAGGAGCTCACTCGGGGGTCTGGGGAAGAAGACCCCGGACAGAACTGGCGCTCGAACAGAGACCCCCAAAGACCCCGCCGAGTGAGGTAAGCCTGTTTAAGTAAAAACAGAAGAGGCAGACACCCTAGGTCCACGGGACACCTAGAGGGAGTAAACATGGGCAAAGGAATGTCTAAGCATTTACAGCCAGAGGATTCAGGAGTATTAGCATGTCAAGTACATGCACTAGTAAAGACTCATGGCATAAGAGTCCGTATAAAAGACTGTAGGGAGTGGGTGGAAAAAATATTGGTTGTCTCCCCTTGGGTCTCCCATACCGGCATTGACCCTCAGAAATGGAGAGTGGTAGGAACTCAAATGGCCTCTTATAACACAGAAAAACCTGGCTTTCTATCGGACACGGACTTTGTGATCTACTCTGTGGTGGCCGCAGCTCTTGACCCGCAGCCCCCACAAGGAGCCGTGTCCGGAGAAACACAAACAGGGCCCTCGTTACTAGGGGAACCTGAATGGCCCCCGCCCCTGCCAGGGTTTTATTTACAACGCCGGCTTCTTTATGCTAGTCCGTCCTCTTACTCACCAGTCCAACGCATGATGAGTCTTCGGGGTACCTCCGGCCCCCACTCTTTGATGGGGGAAGAACCAGACAGAGCGCCTGAGGTGGATAATGAGTCTTTATTCTTCTGTGATCATATCCCGCTCCCTCCCAACCTCTCAGCAGACACTTTTATCCCTTCTGTCCTCCCTCCCATGAACTCTTACCCAATGAGGGGCCGAGTTCTGTAACATTCCCTTATAAGGTGATTATGTTTCCCCCGCTAAGCGACCGCCAAGCCTCTTCCCCCCGCCCCCAACATCTCCCCCTTTCTGTTTTACAAGGTTATCACTTGGTGTGACCTTAAGCGGTGCTGAGGTTAGCCTTAAGCGGTGTCATTTCTACTGGCCTCTGATAGCCGGGGGCGAGGAACCCTGTCTTAGGTCATCTCCTTCAACCCAGGACCTTGCCCGTCCTAGGCGCCCGACACCCTCAGGGCCTGTCTTAGGTGGCTGGGTTAGGAGAGGTTGCCCGTCTTGGGGTTTACCTCGTCTTACCCCTAGGTGTCACATGTCATGCATGGCAGCTAGCCAGACTTGGGGATCCTCCCCCGTCTCCATGGCCATGAAGGCTTTCTGAGTAAGAAGCATATAGCCCCTCTGTCGCCTAGCTAGGCGGCAGAAACAGACAACAAGTAGGGTGATTCCCAGAATCAGCGTCCTTGTTCACCCTCAAGGGGGTACCCTCCCGCCATCTGGCAATCCCTCCATGGTATGGAATCCTCGATGTCTTCCCCTGTGGCCACACATGAGGGGCCCCACCGAGGAATCGTGAAGTCCCGTTGAGTTTGATTCACCAGGGGTCGCCAACCCAGAAGGCCTCGGAGCTGGGTCCCCTTTTTTGTCCCTGCTGGGCTGACAGTCGTCTGCGGGAAAAGGCCGACGCAGGGGTCAGTCGGGGCAGTGCTATAGTTAAAATCATTCTGCCCTGTGGAGTTGAAGTTCCAGGACCGATTTTCTTCCCCGATGTCCAAACATAGGGAGTTGTTCAGGTCCCAGCAGAAGGAGTTCTGGACCGGTGCTTCAGCGGGGTCCGTATATGCAGAAGGGAGCCCCATCGATGTATTGGTCACTAGCAGCCGAGGGTAGATCGGGGAGTTCCGTGCTACCGGAAGGGGAGAGGGAATAACTCGGAGTATTCCCCATGTCGGATTTCCTTCAGATGGAGCACCTCCAGGACCCAAATAGGTTTCTTATTAATCCATGTTATTCTGGGGGAAAAGCTCATCTCTAGAGTGGCCCCAATTAATTTCCCCGCAGGCTATCAGGGGTGGCAAGTGTCAGGTTAAGCTGGCTCAAGATGTCTCTACCCCATAATGCATAAGGGAGGTCGGGTAGGCACAGTGGGGTGAAGAGTCCAGATTCTTCCAAAGCTGACCACCGTAAGGCGTGTGCTGTTTTCATGGCAGATCTATTGCCCCCCACCCCCGTCACTGCTTGAGGGCTCTGTAGGAGTGGCCACTCGGGCCTCCACTGTCCCCTATTTATGACAGAGCAATCGGCTCCAGTGTCAATTATCCCTTCGAGCTTCTGATTTTCCACCGTGACGGTTAACAGTGGTCGCCCAGAGCTGACCGGGTGGACCCAGTTCACATGAGCGGGAGGGGTCCGCAAGGGCAGCGCCTTTCCCACCTCTTGGCCCTGTTTTACCAAGGTGGGAAAGGGGTGGGGGTTTGTGACCCTTACGGATGTGGGACTTCCGGGACCAAAAATGACTTGGGTATGGGTGACTAAGTCCACACATCTCTCAGCCCCTGTGATGAGCGCTGGGAAAGTAGTTAGCTCGATGGGAATCATCGAGGTTTCCAAGGCCCGATCTCTCTCTGCTGTGTCCCTTCTCTATAGTCAACCCTCACGGGGATAGTCACAGTGATGGGGCCGCTGTCTTCGAGCACGGGGGGGGGGGGGGGGGGGGGCGCGGCCGGGCCCCTCCCTTTCCCTTTTCCCGACTTCCCTTTGGATCGGCAGAACCTGGCTATGTGACCTGGCTTTCCACAGGAATAACAGGTCGGAACTGAAGTGGAGGGGGGCCGCTGCCTGCACTGTGCTTTGAGGTGCCCTGGCTTTCCGCACCCAAAACAGGTGGGTCTCACCTGCATACCGCGAAGGGCGGTCAGGAGGCTATCCTCCCGGTTCTCCATGGCAGTCACTAAGGCTTGAATTGAATCCTCGCTGGGCATGTCCAGCAATTTGTCAACAATTTCTTCTAATGAAGCGTCGGGGGGAAGGCTGCTAATGGCTGCGATCCCTTTGGGGCGAAGTCCCTCTTTAATCAATTGTCTCATAAGTAGATCAGATCCCGGGGTGTCTCCCATTATACGAGTCACTGTCTCTTTAACCTCGTTCACAAATGAGAGGGGTGTCTGATCTGCTCTCTGCTTCAGCCCAACCAACTTCTGTGTGGCTCTCCCCCCTTTCATGGCTCCAATCTTATCCCAAGCTGCAACATGTGTTTCTTTAACAGTCTCTAGCTCAAACTGGCCTACCGGGCCTGAACAGCAGGGTCAGTATAGGCTCCAGTTCCACACAGGAGGTCAATGGCTAAATCCAGGGGAGTATAACCCCGGGATTTTGCCAGCTTAGATGCCTCTCTGCGGGCCTGAGCCTTAAAAGCTAAATATGAGGAGGCATCCAGGCACGCGGCTGCAATTTCGTCAAAGTCAGCAGGGGTCCAAGGGTGCGTAGCGAAGAGGTTTTGCATCAGTCTTTTTACATAAGGGGAGCTTGGGCCGTATTTAGTCACGGCCTCCTTAAGTTCCTTAAGCATCTTAAAAGGGACAGGGCGGTAGTCTCGGGCTCCGGTAAGGGGGGTCCGTAAATACCGGGTAGAGGCCCCAGTCATCCCAGTCCACCTCCTCCCCTTTCTCTATTGCTATGGAGGCACTCGCAGCAAGTAGGCCGGATGGGCGGAGCCCTTGAGGGGATCTCTGAAGGGCGGACAAGGAACACGGGGGATTTTTTGCCTCTGTTTCCTGGCTGGGCCGCCAAGTCTGGGGCGCGGCAGCTGTCCAATCAGCGCGGACTCCTCCCTCCTCGTCAGCAGCCTCCCGGTCCCACCTACTCATGCTCCTCTTCCTGCCACCCCTGAGGACTGTTTGCACCCCTCCCTTCCCGCGCTCGGAAACTTCCAGCCCTGAATCTCTAAGTGCGCCACATTCATCGCCCTCCCCCCTTTCCTTTCTGTCTCGGTAAGGAGGGGCATGCGGCATTTTCTTCTCCCTGGGGGCCCCTTGTTCCCCCATTGTTTCTTCTAAGTTCCTCCCATGGATACAGGGGAGGGGGTGGCCTTCCCTCTTCCTCTGAGCTCTCTGAATCCGATCCCGCCAACGAGCTACCCACCTGAGTGCTGATTGGTCGTGCCAAAGTCACCTTCTGGGGATGCAGGGCTGCATCCACTATCTTATACACTGTAAAATCCTCAGGGGTCAGTTTTCCCGGGCAGGTGTCATCATAGGAGGCCATCTGCTGCCCTACCACCTTCCATTTACCTGGTTGGATCCCACTATGTTGCACCCAAGGGCAGATGTTCCAGATATTCTCAACAAAAGCACGGCACGTCTTGATAGGTAATTTACAGCCATGCTTAGTGCAGTTTATAAAGCTGCGCTGCAACGACCCCTTTCTCCTCCGGCTGAAAGGTGGGAATACTATTCCGGCCCCCCATGCTGTCTACTAGCCGAGGCTGCAATCCTAACAGGTGGCAGAACTGGAAAATTCCCGTTCGGCAAAAGAGAAGGAGGCAGCAGAGCACAATCAGACAGGCCAGCACGGCAAGGAGCGTGATTAGAGCAGAAGGAGAAAGGGAAGAGAAAGGAAGCATAGTCAACACAGTAGGGATATGTCCTTCAGGCAATATCTGAGAGTAAACACTCTCTCCTTCCTCCCGGTCGGAAACGACCGAGGCTGTCTGGAGAATCCGACCGAGGCTGTCTGGAGAATCCGACCAGCGGATTCAGACGTTCCCTAGCAAAATCAGGTCCCTGTTCCGGGCGCCACTTGCCGGGGTTTTATTTACAATGCCGGCTTCTTTATGCTAGTCCGTCCTCTTACTCACCAGTCCAACGCATGATGAGTCTTCGGGGTACCTCCGGCCCCCACTCTTTGATGGGGGAAGAACCAGACAGAGTGCCTGAGGTGGATAATGAGTCTTTATTCTTCTGTGATCACATCCCGCCCCCTCCCAACCTCTCAGCAGACACTTTTATCCCTTCTGTCCTCCCTCCCATGAACTCTTACCCAATGAGGGGCCGAGTTCTGTAACATTCCCTTATAAGGTGATTATGTTTCCCCCGCTAAGCGACCACCAAGCCTCTTCCCCCCGCCCCCAACACGCCCCCTGATGAGGGGCCTGACGACCTGAGGGAACCAGCCCCCAAATACCCTTGGGAGGAATTGGCTGCCGCGAGTCGGCCGCCTGCCCCGTAAAGAGTGAAATTAAGATAGTGAAACAAACGGACATACACACAGAGAAGCAAGGGATATGCGGACCGGGTGCAGATGGCTGGAGACACGCACTGATGTCAGGAAAGGAAGGAGATGGGGCGACACCCCGCCGGACTCAGTTACAGCAGGCCATTCATAAGGCTTTGGAGGATGGGGAGGAAGTAGAGGAAGAAGACCTAGACTATCTTACTTCCTCAGCAGCTGCTTACCCAGTGTTTGTGCAAAAAGAAAACGGCCAACAGGTCAGAGTTCGCCGCCCAATACCGTACAAATTTATCAAAGATCTCAGAGAGGCAGTCCATAATTATGGGCCAGGATCAGCCTATGTAAAACGGCTCATAAGTTCTAACATTCAGACCGCCGCCTGGCTCCCCACGGATTGGGACGAAACTTTACAGGCGGTATTGGAGTCATCTCATTACACCGCCTGGGCCGCCTACTGGCGGAGAGAGGCCAGGCTACAAGCTGAGATCATAGACCCCAAATAATTCTGATTTAATCACAAGTCAACTCACTGGGTGTGGCCAATTTAACACTGTGGAAGCTCAATTACAACTTTCAGGACCCATTGTTAGGGCAGTACAGATAGCAGGACTGAACGCCCTGAACAAATTGGCTCGAGCAGCTGCCACTCCCTTACAACAGTTGAAACAAAGGTCTAGGGAGTCTGCTATAGATTTTATCAGCAGAGTACAGACCACTGTGGAAGGGAAATTCGGGACAGGAAATGCAGCACAACCATTAATCATTCAGTTGATAAAGGGTGGATTAACTCATTCAAAAGGCTTGCTAGCTACTCTGCCTGCTGACCCCTCCTTAGAGGAGATAATTGATAAAGCCCTAGATGAGGAACCTCCCCTGGACCCTCTCCAAACCTCTATTAACCTCCTCGCTAATGCTTTACAAACCACAAGCCTAGTGCCTAGATCAAAGGGTAAAGGAAACTGTTTCCGATGCGGAAAGACCGGTCACTTTCAAGCTGAGTGCCGTAATTCCCAGAAGAGTGCAATGAAATGCTTTGTCTGTGGTAAACCTGGTCATATAGCAAAGCATTGTAGGCAGAAAAACAAGAACCAGAAGTATAGCAATGGTGGGCCGCAGGGAAACGGGAAGAGGGGTCGAGAAACCGAGGGCTCGACCCCGGGGCTGATCTACTAAATCCCTCGGTTACTATTCCCCTCTCAGAGAACACAGAATTGAGCCCATGGACTACGACTACTGTTAAAACCTCCCCTAGGGACTTCCACCGTTTAGTGATTGGAACTGCTCTCACTCCCCAGGTCATCGTTCACACACAGCTCCTAAGCCCAGGCCAGACTTCTATAACTGTAACAAATCCCCATCATTACCCAATAGAGCTAAAAGGCGGTGAGCCTGTTGCTCTTGCTATTTCCCTCCCCTGGATAGATAAGGATTGGAGAGAGTGTACCAATGAGAATACATTTGTGGCCTGGATACAGGCTATATCGGCCCACCGCCCCACTTTACCACTTATAGTGGAGGAAAAAGAGATTGTAGGCTTAATTGATACAGGCGCTGATGTCTCAGTCATATCCACAAAAGATTGGCAGCCCTGCTGGGAACTTTCAAAAAATCCCCAAGACATCACGGGAGTTTCAGGAGGAACTTTGGCGAAAAAGTCCCTAAGATTTCTAAAATGGAGAAGTGATGATGTGGCAGGGACTTTGGTACTTCCTATTCCTATGTCCCTATGGGGGAGGGATGTTTTGCAAACCTTGGGCTTGTCCCTAACTACAGACACAGCTTTAAACCATTAGGGGTCACTGGAGGGCCGCAACCCATACCGCTGATGTGGCGATCCGGTTTGGGTAGATCAGTGGCCCCTCACCAAAGAGAAATTACAGGCCCTTGCTAACGTAGTACAAGGACTTTTATCGGCTGGACAAGTAGAGCCATCCACCAGCCCATGGAATTCCCCAGTTTTTGTGATTAAAAAGAAAAGTGGGAAGTGGAGAATGCTAGTAGATCTAAGAAAGGTAAATGCCACTTTACAACCTATGGGTACCACCCAGCCTGGGTTACCTTCTCCAGTTGCCATTCCAAAGGCTTGGCCCATAATTGTTATAGATATAAAGGATTGTTTTTATAGTATACCCCTTAACCCTGTCGATAGGCAACGCTTCGCCTTTAGTGTACCTGCTGTAAATTATCAAGAACCTGCTCAGCGTTTTCAGTTTAAAGTCCTTCCCCAAGGCATGGCAAACAGTCCCACTCTATGTCAGGTTTATGTTGCACAGATTCTGATGCCCATTAGGCGAGAACACTCGGGAGCCATTATTATTCATTATATGGATGACATATTAATTTCTGCATCCCACCGGACTGATGTCTTGCTTATTTTACAAAAGATTACCTCAGCCCTAGCAGCATATGGATTACAGGTTGCCCCTGAAAAGATACAAACAGAACCTCCTTACACATATTTAGGACATCAGGTATACAAGGATTTAGTGAAGAAATATCCTAAGATTGATACAGCTCAAGTTTCTACATTAAATGACTTTCAGAAATTAATTGGCTCAATCCAATGGCTAAGGAATGTAGTTCCTATTTCCAATGATATGATGTATCCATTGTATACTATCTTAAAGGGCTCATCTGATTTGAACTCGCCCCGTACATGGACCCCTGCAGCCATGGAAGCTGTTACCCAGATACAGGACTTGGCATCCACATCAACTGTTGCCCGATTAGATCCAACCGCTCCGGTTTATGTAACTTTGGTGTGTCATCCTTCATGGGTAAGGCCGGAGTAGTGTTCCAAGTTACAGGTCCTTTACAATGGGTACATTCATCAAAACCCATTAAGTCTATACCCTCTAGGTTTGAAGTGGATGCACAACTCCTTTTGAAAGCAGCAGAAGCTGCGATCACTATTTTTGGCACCATTCCTATGTTACTGCTCCAGGAAGATACTGCAATACTTACTCATCTAGCACAGAACTCAGAGGAGTGGGCCATGTTATTGTCTACTTATCCCACTTCTCAGGGTCATCCATCCCCCTCATTACGAGGCTGGTTGCAACTCCCTTTGAGGTATCCCTCCAACCCAGTGGTTCCTCAGCCAGTACAGGGAGTCAATGTTTTTACGGATGCTACCAAACACCATAGAGCATCTATTTATATTCCAGACAAGAAGTTATGAGCCTTTTAACTTAATCACTGATAGCTATTACTGCTTTGTTTTATTGCAACAGCTAGCTCTAGCAGATCTTTCTTTGTCCAATTCTGCAGTCATAGATCTCTTACACCAAGCACAATGGTCTCTCCTACACCGCTCTGACCCCCTCTATGTCTTACATGTCAGATCTCATGTGTCCACTTCTGGCCCAATCTACACAGGGAACGCCATAGCTGATTCGGCTCTCCTTGACCCTGATATAAAAAGTGAGGTAGTCATGTATGCAGATCCTTCTATTGTTCATGACACATTTCATCTCCCGGCAAAAACACTTGCACAGCTCTATGGTCTTCCTAAGGAAGAGGCACGTCGCATTGTCCGACAATGCAGGCATTGTGTCCCTTTCCGCCCTGCCCCGACTGTACGTGCCACCAACCCCCGGGGCCTGGCCCCTAATGATATTTGGCAGATGGATGTCACCCACTTTCAGGCCAGCTTGATTCATGTCACTGTGGACACTTTTTCTAACTTTATTATGGCCACTTTGCAGCCTGGTGAGGCTGTACTCCATGTGATAGCTCATTGCCTTCACTGCTTTGCCACCCACGGGATACCTCGGTTGTTAAAAACCGACAACGGCCCGGCCTATACGTCCTCTGCTTTTGCTCGCTTCTGCCACCAATTCGGTGTCACTCATGTTACCGGTATCCCTTACAACCCCACCGGTCAAGCCATCGTGGAGCGTGCCAATCAGTCCTTGAAGCGCACTCTCATTAAACAGAAAGGGGGAGTGCGTGGTAGACTTACTGCAGTTCAGGTAGCAACTGCGGTCTTCACCAGGAATTACTTGATCGGTGATGATCAGGGCATTACTCCTGCTATGAAACAAATACTACCTCCAAAACAAACACTACCTCTAAAACCTCCACTAACACAAGAAACACACATACAGACAAAAAACATAACGAAAAATAAACCCACAACAGTATGGTGGAGAGATGAGGAAGGACAGTGGCATGGTCCTGCCCAGGTGATGGTATGGGGAAAGGGATTCTTGTGTCTCCACACAGGTGAAGGGACACGCTGGGTGCCCACCAGGTGGACCAGGACCTGTACAGAAGATAAAGAGAAACCGTCAAAAAAGCAGACGGAAGCGCCCCAACAGGACGCAGAAAGTAAAGATGGCACATAAATGGCTAAGTATACTAGGAATATTAAGCAGTTTAAAATCCATTGACTCCCGATCCATTCCCCTTCATTGGAAAAATCTTACTGAGGCCACTCATTTTACTTATTGGACAGTAATACCAGGGTTTCCTACGGTTGTTCCGGCCACATGGATAGGAGATCCAGTGGAATTACAGTTAGCAGGCTCTGCCTACCTAGTGCTAGGAGGACTTAAAGGGGCTCCTCCTGAAAAGAAACATGATCTGAAAAGCCCTGTAACTTTGACTTCTTTGCATCTTCCGATATGCCTTACTACAGGCTCTCACCCCCTCTGTGCTCAGGTGATAAATGGAACACTTTAAAGAAACCCCTCATGGACCAGATAGCAATCTTGTGCATGGTGACTTCTTGCATTTCTCTATGATCCAACATCTTATGCCTGTGGCCTATCTGACGCCAGTTGATAAGACCAAAGGAGATATACACTATGTCCCGTCACTCCCTCTGCCCAATAACAGTTATATAGGGAGAATGGCTTTGAGCGAGTTCAATAAAACGTGGCATTGGATTCTGGGAGGCGGATGCAATACCACCAAAGCCTCTTGGGATAGTAAAAAAACTGATGGCCCTTGTAATTTTATGGATAGGATTAGAGTGGCTGCAGGAATGTCCCCTAATCAAGAAATACCCCATTCCCCTCTACCACCATGCTCTCCTTCACCAACTATGTTTGAAGCCGTACAGGTTTGTTCTACAGGAGTTCCAGTCTACGGTCCCAACGTGAACGGCACTCAAGTGTATTTCCTGGATGGCGGCCCAGGCCCCTATTTCGCCGCTCCAGTTCCGCATGTGATGGAAGACAACAGAACCAGACCACAGACGCACCTTTGTAAAGCCTCAGCAGCCTTTGATGTCATCATTCATTCTACGGACAACACTGCTCCTGCCAAAGTGAACGACACCATCTGGAACCTTTGGGCTGAACTGTTTTATGATTTATATTGGGTGTGCCCTGAAGGACAGAGAACAGACTATTGGTGTAATGTTTTTACTACACAAACAGTGACTGTTCGGAGTTCAGATATGTTCCTCATCTGCACCAATACTTCTTTCAAATGGGCAGATGAGTGCTATAGCATCACATGTAACAATGGAACAATGACTAACACCCTTAAGTCAGAGTATGTAGGGTCAAATAAGACCCTGGTCTTCTTATTGCAGATACCCCCTGTAACCTTCCTCCCTGTAAGTACGTCAAAACCCTTTGCAGATTCTGAATTTCTTATGGCTATGATGGAGAGTGATAAGAGGGATGTGGAATTTCCAGTTTTAGATGTAGTTGAGCTTGTAGTTTCCATGCTGGAGCAATTAGAAATCTCGGCTCTAGCTAACCAGATGCATATCCAGGCAGAGGACCTTCAGAGGTTTATGCAAGCTACAACACAAGCATGGTCGATGCAGCAACAAATAAATAGAGAAATCCAGACAGAGCTGAATGCTCTAGTCTTTGCTGTACAAGCCCTGTCTACCTTAGTGAGAACCCAGATGCTACTAGATGGGCTACCATGTCATCACGTCCTTAAACGACCAGCTTGCATGACAGCTGCAGTCAGAAATGCTAGCGAGCAACTTGACAGGGCTATACAAACCCTGAATGACCATACCAGCCTACCTACCTATCTAGATGAGTTAGACAAAATAATCAACACCATAAGGAATATCACAGATCAGTATAAGAAAGATATGGAGGATAATCACGGTCTATTCCCTGATTGGATAAATAAGATAGACCTTAATCATTGGATGCATTATTTGTTGATTCTTGGTGCTTGGTGTTTAATGGCCTTATTGCTATGTTGCCTGTTTCCCCTTCTTTTTTCTCTGTTTATAAAAATGGGGCATTGGGCCCTTGAGCAACTCAAGGCAGACATACTTATGTTAAACAAAAAGGGGGAGTTGTCGGGGGTCGGCCCTGACCGCCTGGGTGGATAGGACCTCCCCAGGAGTGAGGTCAGACCAACCCAGAGAAGACACGGCTCCTTAAGAGGAACAGTGGCTTCGTCTGGTTGGCCTGTGTCGCTTGCTCCAACCGGGTGGTAGGTTCCGCCCTCGGGGCGGATCGGGGTGGCAGCCCGGAAATAACTCCCTATATTAACCAGCGCCCTGAGCTATTCGGGGGATTCCTCTGCATCTAATAAAGCATATACCTCCTGAAGACGTGTCTGCCTGAGTCCCTCCTCGCCGATCCCCGGGGAGGGGGAAACCGGGGACGCCCGAAGCAGTGCCCACTGAGGAGCTCACTTGGGGGTCCGGGGAAGAAGACCCCAGACACTGGGGAAGTACCATCATCTCTCAATTGAAGAAAATTCATGGTGTATACGGCCTGTGCTAATTGTGTATGTGTAAGGTGGCCATGACTGCTGATTCCCCCTTTTTTATTTAATGAGGAGGGTCTTGAGGGTATGGTTGGCACATTCAACTATGGCCTGACTGGTGCGATTGTATGGAATGCCAGTGCTATGTAAAATGGAAAATTCCTGACAAAAAACTGCAAACGACTTAGAAGAACATGCAGGGCCATTATCTGTTTTTATAGCTATAGGAACTCCACAAGTGGAAAAACAGGATAAAAGATGTGCTATAACATGGTAGGCTGCCTCACCAGGTTGGATTGTCACCATAACAAAATTGGAGAAAGTGTCTATGGAGACGTGAATAAGAGTCTTTCCATAGTGAGTAACATCCATCTTCCATTAACCATTAGGACAGTCTCCATGGGGATTGTTTACATAATCAATAGGTGGGGGACGGAATAGAGCACAGCCAAGGAATCGTTTCACAATGTCCCTAGCTTGATCCTTAGTGATGCCATACAAGTGACAAAGAGAGCAAGCTGAGAGATGGTACTTATTATGCACATGATGGGCTTCTGAGAGTAAAGGGCATAGCAATGCTCGATCTACTGTATCATTGCCACTATAGATGGGACCAATGGCGGAAACATGGGAGTGGACATGCAACACAAACACAGGACAGTGATGAGAGAGGAGATTTTGGAGGTCTGCCAACAGAAGCAATAGTACTAACACGAGGATTGATAAAAGCAGTAGGGAGTTCTCGAATTGCCACAGCACAATAGAGACTGTCAGTGATAAGATTAACAGGCACATTGGCAAGATAAGCAAGAGCATGAGTAATAGCAAGGAGTTCATTTTTCTGGGCTGAGGTATACTCAGTGATAAAAACTCATAATACTTGTTTTTGTGGGATGTAGAAGGCTGCCCGTTTGTTTTTGGTGGCATCCGTGAACACATTTGTTCCAGTAACAGGGTTAGAGGAGATTCATCTTTGGGGATGTAATGGAAGGCTGTCCCATCCACGAAGTGTCAGGGTAGGAGAAGATTAGCAACATCACATGAAGTGTGTAGGGCAGCCCACTCGGGGATAGAGTCAGTAAAGTAGTGAAGAGCATCCTCAGAAGCACTAATATTTAAGACAGAATATCTTCCAAACATACAAAGACAACAATCAGACATGGCTAGGAATAATTTTGCCAGCATCATAAATTTACAAGGAATGCTTCTTTTCCTCTTCTGGAAATATTGCCATTCTATGACACCTTGCTTTTGGTAGAGACAATCAATATGCGACTTTTGATTTAAAATGATGGCAAATATGGGTAGTTCGGGATCAAATTTAACTATGGAATTATGACACCTGGAGAGGATCTGTGCCATTGCCTACTTTGCTTGTGAGGTCCAATGTCGGGGGGGAGGTTAATGAAGAATCTCCTTTCAGGATATCATAAAGAGGATACATCAGATCATCAGGAACAGGAACTGTAGAACATATCCATTGTATGGAGCCAATTAGTTTTTGGAAGTCATTAAGTGTCCTACACTTCTCTAAATATACCTCTGGGGGTGTTCTAGATGCCTGTCCTTTACTAAGGGTGTGACCAAGGTATTGATAAGGGCTGGTTTCTTGTATTTTATGAGGAGCTACTTGAAGCCCATATTTACTCAAGGAAAGGAGCATTTCTTTTGTTAACTCCTCTAGCTCCGAGGGGTGCTAGCCATCATCCATATAATGGATTATAATAGCCTTGGGATATTTACTGAGCAGTGGCTGAACAATGGCTGTAACATGTGCTTGGCACATTATTGGACTGTTGGCCATTCCCTGAGATAATACAGTAAATTGATACCTGGTTGACAGGCTTTGAAAATTTTGTGATGGTACTGTAAATGCAAATTTATCTCTATCCTGAGGGTGAAGGGGAATACTATAAAAACAATCTTTGATATCTTTTATCCTTATGACAAAGTCCCTAGGTATAAAGGCAGGAGAAGGAAGACCTGTCTATAGTTGGCCCATAGGGATCATTCTTTTATTCACCGCCCCTAAGTCAATAAGCATTCTTCAAGTGCCGGCTTTCTATTTTATTACAAATACTGGAGAATTATATGGGCTGGTAGTAGGATCAATTCTGTGTTGTAACAATAATTCCTTAAATATATCTTTTAATGCTGTGAGCTTCTCCCTAGAAAGGGGCCACTGTTCCACCCACACAGTGTTATCACACCTCCAAGTAATCTTTGGGCAGCTCACCATAGCAGTAGCCCCTAGGAGTTTGTTGTCAGATGTTCAGGGATGGTAAGATACAATTGTGACTCATGCAATAAATCCCTACTCCATAGAGCAGAGCCTAGTCCCATAATCTTTAAGGGATGGATGAAGCCACTTTGTCCTTCATATCTTCATCTCAAGTGGCTCTCTGCTTTTCTAGTGCCTTGGTGGCCTCCCACCCTCAGGACAGGGATGGTAGATGACATAAGCAGCCAGGCAGGGTCCCACTGTACTGAATCAATAACGGATACATCAGCTCCTGTGTCAATCATGCCTGACACTAATCTGCCTCCTATATCTATCTGTATAATGGGCCATTGTAATCCGACTTCAGTACACCAATTTACTTGTAGGACTCTCTCTTGCTCAATCCATGGCAGAGATATCCCTCGGCCAATAGCCATGTGTATAAGAAATTAAGATTCTTATATGAGTAAGTTTACTCAAGCCTGTATGAGAACATGACCTCCCCCCCCCCCCGCCCCCAGGAACATGTCCTATGTGATTTGACTGCGTTCTTAGAGTCCCAGGAACTAGCCATTCCTTGGAACACAAACAGTACTGAAAAGAACTGGCTATTTTCACAGTACTTACCTTAATTATGTTGTGTCTTGCGGCCCCATATGATATCTTCCTAACATCATAACACTTACTGACTTCCTACATTCATGATGGGAATTCTGGGATCCTTTCCAATTGAATTTGGCAACAAACCTTTGTTCTTCCCTAATAAATATCCGAAGATGCCAATCATTCATTATGAAGATGAAGATGAAGAAGAAGGAGAAGAAGCAGAGGAAAGGGAATCCTACCCATGGAGAAGACATTCTGCCTTTGACTCTCCCACTCGGGACTCATGGCTGTTGAACCAGAATTATCCAGCCAAACTGATTAAGAGTTAGTGCTCCCCCAAATTGGTGATGTTTTCTTTATCTTTCTCTTCTACTTTTGTTATAGTATTAATAATTCTTTTTCTTATATCTATATATTATTTGCTATATAGAATATTATTGTAAGCAATCTATTCCTTGTATTATTAAAATACTTTCATTTTCATCTGCCTGAGAGCATCATTTTCAGGAAAGAATCCGAACCTCATTAAAATCACAATACATTAAATTGGCTTCATGATCAGGATTCCTTGTGTAAATGCCTCTATTTAAGAAAACAGCAGAGATCCCTGTCCCTTTTGAAGTACTTGGATGGGAAGATCCTCCCTTTTCTACTTTAGCAAAAGTCTGGGCTCAAAATACTGGCTGGTGTGAAGATTGGGGAAGCCCTGTTAGGGTTGGAAAGCCTCCCCAACTTCCTGAGTGCTTAAGTAAAATTACCATAGAAAAGGGAAAGGAGAGGAATTGTATTTGCAGAAGGGGATGGGCTCTTTTAACTGCATATTGGAAGGCATGTCAAGCTTTGCATTAGAAAGTGGGAGATAAAGGAAAAGTTGTGACCTTGAATGTGAAGCCTACTGCTCCACCCACCTGCCCCCCCTTGTATCCTGCATTAGAACATTTTAAAGGAGAATAGTAGATAGGGACCAAACCCCAGTAAGGGAGATCAGACAGAGGAACTATCAGTCTCTCATAAGATTAATTAATTATTAATTAGAAATTAGAAAAATGGATATACAACTGTTAATAAAGTTTGTTTGCTTCTTTGTTTTGTTTTGTTTTGAAATTGGGGCGAGACCTCTTTGATGGATGGCAATCCTAGTATATTTAGAAATGGAATGTCTGTTAAAATTACAGGCTTGGGAGGAAAAAGAAATTTAGGTAAAAGAAGTTAAAATAATGATGAAGGTAGGTCAATTACCCAAAAAAGGAATACTCAGTGATGATTGTTCCCTTTCTCCCAGAGTATATATTAGTACATTTTAAGAGGGATGACTCTCAATTTACCTGATGAGAAATTATTCTTGTAAAAAGTACAAAGACCATTACAATCTGTAAAATTTTAAGTATACAATGGAATTAGGGACATTGAAAAATCTTGCCTAAGAACTTGTAAATAGAACTATGCCTATTTAGCTGCAAAAGTAAGGTTTTAAATAAGTCCTTGGATCTGGTCATGAACAGTATGTGTTAAAATAAAAGAAGAAGAAAAGAAGGGTGAATAAAGTCTGAAATATGCTTAAGTAGTATGTTAAGAGAAAATGCAAGTTGTGTAGTCTGAATACTGGATTTAAGGACTTGTGAAGAGAATAGTGAAAAGGGGTGCAAAGAAAATAAAGAGGCATAGAGAAGGTGAGGTTCTTTTTAATTTATGGAAGCTAAAGCATGTAGATTGAAGGTATGAGCAATTTTGACTTTGTATAAATAAGATATTGGTTTTGGAAGTTTCAAGAATTGATTTAAAATCAATGTAAAATAGGAATATGAATCAACTAATAAGTTATAGAATTTCTTCTGGGATTGGCCACCCAGATTTGTACTAAATTGAGATAGGTTTTTAAAAGTGAGTGGAACAATTAAAAAAATTAATATTAGACTGCTACCTGTGGGAGAGAACTATACTCCTTTTGAACAATTGCTAGCTGCATATTGGACATTAGTAGAAACTGAACAGCTCCCTTTAAATCATGAAGTTCTGTTAAGGCCCTAAATAACTATTATGAGCTGGATAAATGGAGACTCTGATCTCTCATAAGATAGGACATGCACAGAAGTCCAGTAAATTAAATGGAAATGGTACATACAGAACAGAACTAAACCAGGAGAATTTGGCATCTCTCCCCTGCCTGAGAAAGTATCTGAATTAATTTCAGTGCAGTCTCCACTGACCACTCCCTCTCAGAAGGCAGTTTCACCAGTCAAATGGAATCAAGGATATGAAGCTTTGAGTCCTGATTAAAAGAAAAACACTTGGTTTACCGGATGGCTCTGCTAGATATTTAGGACAAATTAGGTATTGGAAGGCTGTAACAAATAATATTTTAAAAGGACCAGAAAGCAGTCAGTGGACAAAACTGATGGCTATATGTTAAGTATTGAAACAAGAGAAGGGGAGACAATGTCATATTTTTACAGACATCTGGGTAGTGGTAAATGGCCTAACCACTTAGATGACCATGTGACATGAAAAAAATTGGGATTTTTATGGGAAACAAATTTGGGCTTATGAAATGTGGAAAGATAAATGTATTTGGGTCCAGTATACTAATGTGTCTGTGTTTCATGTAGATGCCCATGTGAAAGCTAATTTGGTGGAACGTGAGTATAATGCCCGAGCTGATAAACTCTCAAAGTAGAAGGAAAATCCCTGCAAATGATGCCCCTGGAGAATAGGGATGATTTGATGCCAGGAAAATGGATTCACATCACCTCAGGCCATCTTGGAGCTCTTGCATCTTACAGGTGGGCATTGGCTAGAGGAATTAATATTCTCTTAGATATTTTAAACAGATAACTCAGGAGTGCCCCCAATGTCAGCTCTTCAGTCAGAGCTCCATACCTCGAACTGTAACTGGAGAATTGGCTAGAGGCACTTTGCCTGCCCAAATTTGGCAGATTGATTATATAGGTCCATTACCTCTAAATCAAGGGTGCCAATATGCTTGTACTTGTGTAGACACTTATTCAGGAATACTAATTGCTTGCCTATATAGACGGGCAACCCAAAAGAATACTTGTAAGACTATTGATATTATTTCCTTATACTATGGAACCCCTATGCTAGTCCAAAGTGACAACGGAACTCATTTAAAGGAAAAGTAAATCGATGCTTATTGTAAATATAATAATATCAAATGTGGATATATCATATCCCTTACTATCCACAGGCAGCTGGACTTATTGAAAGGATGAATGGCCTGTTAAAAGAAAGATGAAAGAAATTGGGGGATAAAGAAATGGAAGGAAAATTTATTTGAAGCTTTGAGACAGTTAAGTAATAGACCATTGGCTGATGGAGAAGGTACTCCATTGTCCAGAATGATGATTCCTCACTTACAAATAAGGAGACTGTCAAATATTCCCACCATACAATGGTAGAAATTTCATGTTACTGTTAGGGAACCTTGGAGTGCCTCAGTTGGGTCTGCAGGCTATGATTTATATGTAATACATAATGTGGAAATAAAACCTCAAGGCCAATTATTATGTAATACCAGAATTGGGGTCAAACTACTTACTGGATATTATGGTCAGCTATTCTCTAGATCTAGCTTGGCCAATAAGGCACAGGTACATGTATGTACTGGGAGGAGTAATAGATAATGATTATAGAAGAGAAATTAAAATTTGTTTGCATAATTCCCATGTGTCTGAAACCTACTCCTGTAAGACTGGAGAGAGGATATGTCAGATGGTTATATTACCATACCTCATTGGACAATGGACAGAAAAAACCCAATCCCCTGATAAGACTACTAGAGGGGATTAAGGATTTGGTAGCTCAGATGACATGCAATGGGTACCAGAGAAGATAATCCTAGGAGTCAAAGTATGGATAAAAAGACACCCTACAGACATTCCTAGGCCAGCTAAATTAATAGCCCAAGGGAATAATAATACAGCTATTGTTTGTTATTCAGGAGATGACACTTGGCATCATGTTCCACTAACCCAAATGTTTATTCGCAATTAAGTATTTTATAGGCTTCTGGTTTTATGCTGCAGTATGGACTTGGACTCCAGGAGCCCGGGTGAGATTCTCCGGGAACAAGATCCAATTGAAGTGGTGGTCATCTATTGTTTCTTCACAACAGGGAAATTACACCTGCCCTGCACTCAACTTTTGTAACATTGCTAAATTGCACTATCACTAATGCTACATTTTATCAGATTCCTTCATCCTATATCCTGAAAGGGCCTTCTTCTGTGAACTTAAGTTTTACTATCTCTTCGTTAGTTAACATTTCATGTTGTATTACTCCTCTTCACTTTGCAGCCCCGGCCTCATGGTGTAACAGATCAATTGAAAATTTTCCATCAACAATGGAACAAGAACTAATTAAGAATTGTACACAGTGGAATATAGACAACTCTACTTATAATATAAATCTTACTACTGAAAATAGATACCAGTATTTAGTCTGCTCTAATGCTTCCAATAGTTAACGGAACTAACTACATGGATACAATATATATATCATTGTTACCAGAGACTCCACCTAATCAGCATCCTCTTTCAGTAGTACCAGTTCCTAAATCTTGTGTAAATGTATCTATTGCTCAACATAAAATTGTACTTTGTTATAATGTGTCCTTTCCACCTTTATTACCCTGTACTAGACCTAAAAGAGCCTGGTATGACACCCTACTTGGTGGAGCCGGAACAGGTTTGGGTACAGTAAATTCTATAGATCTTGAGACCTTGGCCAGCAGACTGCGCAGTGCTGGGCAGGATGTATCTCAAGCTTTAACAATTAATGCTAACTGGTTGCCCACAACGATCCTGCCACACCAATGTACTCTAAAATACCAAGGACAATTCTTACAAGTTTTTAATGATAGCATTCTAGCTAATATACAGATGGATACCCAGATAAGTGCCCTGTTTAAATGGACCAAATGTTCTTTACAAAATATGTACACTTTAATACAAAAAGAGGATGCTCAAAGATTATTACAAGAGGGAGATACTCATATTTGGGACAGTGTACTCCCTAGAATGGTTAAATATTGAAAACAAACTAAAGCTGAACAAGTTCGATGTACTCCCCTTCGGTGTAGTGGGACTGTAGTATATTATCAAGTCTGTATATGGAAAATTATTTGTCAATTCCATGTCATTCCTTTTGTGTTACATGATTATTTTGCTTTGCCACATGTATATAGCAACTATGTTTATCAAGACGATGTAGCTCATACTTTACAGGACTGTACTTTCACTAACCAAGGTATTGTGTGTGGGATGATGACCAGGCAGATGGAGCCCTGCCTACTCTCACACTCCTCTAACTTATGTGACTTAACTGTATATCCTCTTTCTAACTTTTCAATGTTATATGAAGTATCTTCCCAATACATTTGTTTAACCTCTAATAATAGTAGTACTGATTTAGCCTCTGTCTCACAGAAACCCCCTTTTTCTAGATGTCTTGCTAACATCTCTTTCCTACACTGGCAGGGTGATGATTTTTACTCTGACCAAGTGGATGAAGTACATATCTCCCCTGTTGGGGTGATGATTTGTTTTTGCTTTTCCCCTGATGTAACGTCCAATCGAGCACCTACTCCTGCCTTGAGAATGAGCCTAGCCGCGAGCTTACCTCTCTCCGAGGTCTTCCGGTGCACTCCGGCTTCCGACCTGGGGGATGGGAAGGAAGTTCACAGCCACACACGAGCCTGGTTTACAGCAGAAGCATCTTTATTGAAGAACAGCAGAAAATGGCCCCCCGAGCCTTTGAGCAGCGCTCTTTTATACAGCATCCCTTTCTTCCCCGGAGTATATGCTCCTCCCAAGTTCCAACCCATGGGCGGAGCCACATCCTGTTAGTGAAGCCGTCCCAGTACCCTATAAGATTACCTTATAAGGCAGGTTCAGACTTCCAGGCATCTCACGGCTTAGGTCATATGACCCTCATGGGCGGCCTCGGTCCAGAGCTTCCCCTTACAATTCCCCCTTTTTGTTCATAAAAGGGGGGGTAGAAGGTGACAAAGGAAAGAGGTCCCCTTTGAATTGTTCCTGAGAAAGGACAAAAAAACATTTCAAGAAAACGGGGATAAGGCAGCACAATATTAAAAGTAAAGCAAGAGTAGGTATGAGAGACTGAAAGAGAGTCGTAGGATTGAGTTTTTTGAGACCCTCTATAATATTTTCAGCCACATGATTAGGAGTAAGGTCATCATATGATGCTTTGTTTATATAGTCAGCGATCTGAATCAATCATGCGATCTCAAAAGTTATGTTATTCTTATTGAGACCATGAAGGTGAGCTCTTATCTCATTCCATCCTATTTGAGATTCATTGTATACAGCTCTTGTTAAGCAAAAGGAGGTGTATCTATAGTCACATCTTAGTTTTTGTTGCAATTCTAAAGAATATGCCTTTTCTAACAGGAGGGAAGTGGCTGTCTGTAACTCCATAATAGCAGAGAGCAGTTGCTTATCTATAATAGCTTGATGTTTAAATCCAAGTGAAACATTTTTCATGAGATTATGTAGAGATTGAGCTTGTACAATTCTATTCTGAGCATTAGATATGGATAAAGCCAAAGCAGAAGAGGCCAGAATAGCCTCTACAAGAAGAGTGATCCCTAGTACAACACAACTCACACATCTTTTCTTTCTTCTAAGAGTAGATAATTGATTTTTCAGAGTATCTAAAATCTCCTCACCTTTGTTAGGGTACCAATGTCCCTCTTTTACCACTGTAAAGGCGTAATGAGCTCTTGTTACAATATATACCTTTGAGTCTAGAGGAAGGGAACCATTCAGGCAGGTAAAGAGCTTACAGCTAACACAGGTAAGGTTGTAAACTGATGTTGATGTTTGATGTTCCTGGACAGAGGAAGAATTATCTGGATCCACCATGAACAAAAACCCATTTCCCACACAAATAGTGCCAGACAATGTAATGTTATTAGTCACATCAGACACACCCATCACTTCAGGCATTCCTTGAACAGATACACCACCTATTGTGGCTATCACTTTTTCCAATCCTGCTACTGTAATACTGCTTGGGGAATGAATATATGTCGGTAAGGGATACCCAGGAGATTCCTGATCTGGGATATATTCAGAGGTGTTGTGACAAGACGTCAGTATCTCTGAGTGATTGTAATAGCTGACTGTAGTCTTTGCACATTGATGAGTATGGCACGGTGTGTAAGGCAGAAAACCTGGAAAGCTGGCTAATTTTGTCAAATTTCTCTTGACGTTTAGGTCGCAGAAAGGGTAAGGTAATGCAATAGAAACAGTGGTCCATCTCTGGTCAGGGTCGTCAGGGTCTAATACCCAATTATATAAATGAAATCGTCTAGGGTTCCCCTTGTCCCCTAGTACCATAAGCTTATTTCTTATGTCTGGGCACCAATTGGGACTGGAACTGTTTTCTGCATAAGTGTAGTGCCACCCGTTATTTGACCAATTCCCCTTGACCCACTTATGTACACAAAATGGAAGTCCATATACAAGTCCTGTGAAGTTGAACCCTTCATATGAACTAATTTCTTGTTTTGACACAGGTTGACCTGAACCAGGAAACATTAATGACAAGTTTCCATGCAGAAGAAATTGAGGCATAGGGTCAGTCCAAGATAGAGCTTTCAGCCATGGTGGAGAGGGGATGAAAGCCCAATACTTTTGATCATTAACAGTCATTCCAGTCGTCGCGTCTAAGTTGGCGAACAGCACCGTCAAAACCAATGTCATTTCGATCCTTTTTCTGCACATCCGTAGCCTCCTTTCTCGTCTCAGTCCTCTCCTTCCTCTCCTTCCTCTCCTTCTCTTTCTGCGCCGCTGTGACTTCTCAGACCCATTTGATTGGCACCCAGACTTCTTCTCCATCTGGTCCATCTTTGGGCTGTATGGATAGAAAACCCTGCCCTCTGAATTGTACTATTCCAGGGCCATGCCAAACACCCTCATGATCTTTCCAGTACACTTTCGTGCCTGGTTTGCATATAGTAGGGGTATGTGAGGTTTTGGCCATATCTGTACCCTGTGACTGTGGATGAGTAAAAAAGGCCATGGCAGGAACCAAACCCTCCTCGGAAATGGATAAAAAATTATGGGTATAGAGGGCTTGTGCCAGGCGTGCCTGCAGAGAATTCTTTATGCCCGGGGAATTTCCCCCTTTTTGTTTTTCAAGAAGGGTCTTTATAGATCTGTTGGCACGTTCTACTATGGCTTGGCCAGTAGGATTATAGGGAATTCCGGTGATATGCTTTATAGAAAATTCAGAGCAAAACTGTGCAAAGGCATGTGATTTATAGGCTGGACCATTATCAGTTTTTATAGATTCGGGAACCCCGAAAGAAGAAAAACAAGTAAGGAGATGGATGATAACTGACCTCACTGTCTCCTTTGGTTGAACAGTGGCCATAATGAATTTGGAGTATGTGTCCACACATACATGTATCAAGTATCTAGTATAGTGGGTTACATCCATTTGCCAGAGTGCATTAGGATAGGTACCCCTGGGATTAACAGCCACTTCTCTAGGTCTAGGAAAAAAAGGGACACAAGCAGTGCATCTTTTTACTATAGCTCTGGCCTGCTCTCGAGAAAGGCCAAAGAGATGTCTTAATGATCTGGCAGATAAGTGATATTTAGAATGTGCCATAGAGGCTTCCTTCTGCAACGGGCAAAGTAAAGCTTTATCAACGACGTCATTTCCTGCAAAAATAGGTCCAGAGGAGGACACATGTGAACGGACATGAAGAACATAGGAGAGGTCCTTTGATATAGTAAGGTTTGTACTTTGTAGAGCAGAGAGGAAATAGTGGAATAGCGAAGATTGAGCTGAGCTTCAGGAAGATTTTGAAGAGAAATAGCACAGTAGAGGCTATCCGTGATAAGATTAAAGGGTTCATGTTGTAATAGTTGTAGAGCAAAGATTATAGCTTGAAGTTCATTCTTCTGAGCAGAAGAATATTCAGTTGGGAAAACTTTCAAGATTTTTCTGGAAGGAACATAGACAGCAGCTTGGTTCTTCTTTGTAGCATCAGTAAAAATGTTAGGGCTTTCCACAGGGGACAGAGATATAACAGATGGGGAACGTGACAATGGAAGTGAAGTCCATCCTCGAAGGGGAGGTGGTAAAGGGAGCGAGACAACAATGCAAAGACAGAGTAGAGAGGCCCACTCGGGGATTTCCTCTGAAAACGATCGTAAAGAGATCTCTGAAGCAGAAAGATTTAGAATAGGATATCGACCATACAAGAGTAAGGAACATTCCGCAATAGAGAGGAAGAAGTTGGCTAGCATTTTCCATTTATTTGGTAAAATGCGTTTTTGTTTATCAGGATAGAGCCACTCCAATACCCCATGCGTTTGATATAGACAGCCAATCGGGGTATCATTCTCTAAAATGGTGGCATATATGGGCTCTTTTGGATCTTGTAGAACCACAACTGATGTAATCTTTTCTAAAATACTATCTATCTGTCTTTTGGCCAAGGGAGTTAAACTTCTAGGGGAATTCAGTGATGAGTCCCCTCTCAAGGTATCATAAAGAGGATGCATCTGGGAATCTGGAATAGGAATTGCTGATCGCATCCATTGTATAGCTCCTATTAATTTTTGAAAATCATTTAAGGTTTTCAGTCCCTTTAAATTTATTTTTGGAGAAACACGGGTGACAATGTTTCCCTCTAATTTGTGCCCTAGGTAATTATATGGTTGTGTAAGTTGAATTTTTTCTGGCGCTACCTGTAATCCGTAGAGCTGTAGAGCATTTGCAACCCTTTGTAATATTTTCAATGCCTGTTGGCGTTGGGGAGCAGCTATAAGTACATCATCCATATAATGTATGATTGTAACCTGTGGCTCTGATTCTCTTATAGGTTTTAAAATATTATGGACATATTGCTGGCACAAGGTGGGGCTATTAGCCATTCCCTGGGGAAGGACACAGAATTGGTATCTTTCAAAGGGTTCTTGGAGATTTCTAGAAGGGACTGAGAAAGCAAATTTATCTCTATCTGAAGGATGGGCAGGTATGCTATAAAAACAATCTTTTATATCAATCACAGCCAGGTGAGAATCCTTTGGTATGGCTGTGGGACTGGGTAGTCCTGGTTGTAAAGGACCCATAAGTACCATAGCTTCATTTACTTTTCTAAGATCAATGATCATCCTCCATTTGCCTGTTTTCTTTTTTATAACAAATACCGGTGAATTATAAGGACTTAAAGAGGGTTCTATTCTCTTAGACTGAAGTAATTCCCCTACTATATCTTTTAAAGCAGTGAGCTTTTCAGACGTTAAGGGCCATTGATCAACCCACACAGGGGTTTCTGTTTTCCATTGGATAGGGGGACAGCTCACTTGTTCAATGACCCCAACAAGTTTAAATGTTCAGGGGTGGTCACATGCAAATTTAGTGCTGATATGAGGTCTCTTCCCCATAATGCATAGGACAATCCTGTAATTTGCAATGGTTTAAAAAGTCCTGAATGTTCTAGACAAAACCATTGCAGATATCTTGCAGATCGCAGGGCACCTTGGCTGCTTCCCACCCCCAAAATTGTTACTGGGTCTGCTTGAGTCGGCCAATCACCCCATTGATCTGTATTGATACAAGAATTATCTGCCCCTGTATCTATCATCCCCATGACCTTTTTTCCCTGTACCATGACTTCTAACATAGGTCTTGCCAACTCTATCTTTGTACACCAATTGATATTTACTTCATGCCTGTCTTGTAATCTTGTCCCCTTGGCTATTGGTTTCCCTGGGTCAATCGGAATTGGGATATTATGTAGGTTTGAAACAAGGATATTCTTCTGATTAGCCCGAATAATTTGAGAAGGGACATTCAGGAGGTGGTTAGTTTCCAAACCAGTTACTAATCTATCATAAGGTTGTTCCTCTATTTCTATTTCCTTATTTGAGTATGGTTCCGTGAGAAGGGTTGTGTGAATACTAGGGTATATAAAGGTCATTGATTCTTGCTTTATTTGTTTCACTGTGTTACTTGTTGTAACAGGTGCTCGATTGCTTGTGTTTTGCAATCGGGTTTTTGAGAGTCCTGATTCCCTGTTCCTTGTGCCCTGTTCCTCTATTTTGTTTGTTGTTCGGGGCCTCTCTTGTGAAAAGGGAGGCCCCTCCCCCCCCTGTTTCCCTGTAGGTTCCCCTTCTTTGCATGGCAATCTTTTGCAACATGTCCCAACCTTCCACAGTAAAAACATTTAATAGGCTTTTTCACTTTGCATTGTCCTTTGAAATGCCCGAGTTGGCCACATTGAAAACATCTTTTTTGATTAACTACCATGACACTTTTCACTGTGTTAGCCAATTCAGCAATGGCACCTTGCATAGCTTGTACAGGATCATTGATGGGGGCATCTATCAATTTATCCAGTATTTGATCTATAGTCGCTTCCTTTCCTAAATTCCCAATAAGTTGTTGATATGCAGGCCTTAACCCCTCTCTAACCAATTGAGTAGTAAGCATTTCGGCCCCTGGTCCTGTGCCCATGGTTCTTTTGACTGTTTCAATGACCCTGCTTAAAAAATCTGCAGGGTTCTCATTTGGCCTTTGTTTCAAATTTGAAAACTTTTCTCTCATTTTTCCCAGAGGATCCAGGCGAGACAAGGCCTGTGACCATATATATGTAACAGCATCCCTAAGAGGTTTGTCATAATTTATTTGCTGGTCAGTGGTAGAAAAGGGACCTTCACCCATGGCCAAATCAAAATTGCGCTGTTCTTGCCCAGGGACGTGCATTCCCTTCAGATATTTTTCACACTCTCTACGAACAAGTACTACATATGTAACATACTGTCCGGGAGATAAGACTGCAGACATAATTTCCTTCCAGTCATTTGGAGTCCAGGGAGTGGTCATTGTAGCATTATTAATTAACTGCCTAACATAAGGAGAAGCAGGACCATACTCATTAACAGCTCTCTTTATCTCTTTAATCAGTAGGAATGGTAGTGGTTTGTGTTCAGCTATTTCATTCCCTTGGAGGTCATAGCTAATCTCCAAGGGGCATAAAACTGGCGGAAAGCCCCACTCTTCCAAATCTGGCCTCTCTCCCTCTTCAACTGCTACTCTAATGTTCTTTTTCAAAACACTCTCAGGTTCTGTCATAGTTGGATTCATAAAAAACGTTAGTTTCTGAGTACTCTTGGGTTCTGTCTTAAATGATTTCGCGGAAAATGTCAGATAAGATTTTCCTTTCAAAGAGGTGCCTGAACCTAGGGGATTTGAATGAAAAAGGGAATTAGAAGTAGGAAGAGGCACATCCCTTATCTGTAAAGAAGTAGTTCTTACTGGAGCAATAATATATTCGCTCACTAGATGGCACTCCGTCTCTGAATTTACATTCTTTAATTGGGTTTCTGCTTCTTTGTTCTCACTGCGCCACGGTCCTACTTCCTCTTCAAAATTTTTTCTGCACAACTGGTCCACATATTGTCTCGATCTCTCACTACAGGCTATCTCTTCTCTGGAAATTCTCTCACTTTCCTGAGTCTGCTTTAACTCCTTCCAGGGGTATAACTGAGTCTCTTTCTCTTCTACCTCATCATAGCTATACTCAGATTGATCATCTCTTTCTGACCCACACAAGGAAGGTCCTACCTGGCACGAGCATGGCACTTTCACCTTTATTTCTTCTGGTTCTTCTAACAATGTGCTAATGACCTTATAGAATTTAAAGTCCATGGGAGTAACAAATTCAGGTTCAGCCTGGTGATATGAGCTCATTTGCTGTCCTACTACCCTCCATCCTTTACAATTGATTCCTGAATGTTCCACCCACGGGGAAATAACAAATAGTTTTTCCACAAATTCCTTGCATTGCTTTATGTGAGGTTTTAACCCATTCCTTTTACATAATTTGTACAGTTTGCAAGCTAAAACTCCCTTTTCCTCAGGCTCCACCATCAGAAGACTAATACTCTTCCCCATCTTGAATATTTTCAAGATTGCGTGTGGCTCCTCTTAACTAGACCAGCTAGCTAAGGCTGGCTACGACTCAGGTTCTCCTCAGCATTCAGTGCTTTTCAGGTCCCTGTTCGGGCGCCATTTGTAACATCCAATCGAGCACCTACTCCTGCCTTGAGAATGAGCCTAGCCGCGAGCTTACCTCTCTCCAAGGTCTTCGGGTGCACTCCAGCTTCCGACCTGGGGGATGGGAAGGAAGTTCACAGCCACACACGAGCCTGGTTTACAGCAGAAGCATCTTTATTGAAGAACAGCAGAAAATGGCCCCCCGAGCCTTTGAGCAGCGCTCTTTTATACAGCATCCCTTTCTTCCCCGGGGTATATGCTCCTCCCAAGTTCCAACCCATAGGCAGAGCCACATCCTGTTAGTGAAGCCTTCCGAGTACCCTATAAGATTACCTTATAAGGCAGGTTCAGACTTCCAGGCGTCTCACGGCTTAGGTCATATGACCCTCATGGGCGGCCTTGGTCCAGAGCTTCCCCTTACACCCTGATACAGATGTTATTAAGAATTTGACTTGGGTACCCAAATTGTTACCTTTTCCCTATACTTCTTTATACTAAATATTTTGACAGTTTAGCGATTCCTATATTATTGTTAATGATTTTCTTCCTATTATTATGCATTTGTAATTGTTATAATCAGTTTACCCCCCATAGTCCCATCCTCATACATTTCTCGTGACCTTAAGGCCAAATGTATAAGAAATTAAGATTCTTGTATGAGTAAGTTCACTCGAGCCTGTATGAGAACGTGTCCTCCCCCCCCCCCCAGTACTGAAAAGAACTGGCTATTCTCACAGTACTGACCTTAATTATGTTGTGTCTTGCGGCCCTATATGACATCTTCCTAGCATCATAACACTTACTGACTTCCTATGTTCATGATAAGAATTCTGGGATTCTTTCCAATTGAATTTGGCAACAAACCTTTGTTTTTCCTAATAAATATCCTAAGATTGCAATCATTCATTATGAAGATGAAGATGAAGAAGAAGGAGAAGAAGCAGAGGAAAGGGAATCCTACCCATGGAGAAGACATTCTGCCTTTGACTCTCCCATTCAGGACTCATGGCTATTGAACCAGAATTATACAGCCAAACTGATTAAGAGTTGGTGCTCCCCTGAATTGGTGATGTTTTCTTTATCTTTATCTTCTACTTTTGTTATAGTATTAATAATCCTTTCTCTTATATATCTATATATTATTTGATATATAGAATATTATTATAAGCAATGTATTCCTTGTATTATTAAAATACTTTCATTTTCAACTGTGTGAGAGCATCATTTACAGGAATGAATCCAAACCTCACTAAAATCACAATACATCATGCCAGGGGAGAGGGTTCCTGGGTAGTGGTGTGGGTTGTTAGTAAGGTACATAGTAGTGCCACCAGATAGCAGTAGTTGGGTGTGGATAAGTATAGGGGAGTATACTGTGGTTCCCATTACTACTCAGGGGAATGTGGTAGGAACCACCTCTATGGAGGCGGTACTTCAGGGGGTGATTGTTAATGAATCCTCTTCCTTTCCCTGCTCGGCAACTGTTAGAATAGTTTTGCCTAGATCCCTTTGTTTTATAGTTCCCTCTTATAGCGCTCCTGCAACCCTTTCAGTTCCAGGTCTGACCCCATGGGCATCTCTGAAGTTACTGAGATCGGGTAGCTTCTGGTGTCAGGGCCCCCACAAGGAGGGGCCCCCCCTTCCTGTTTCAAGAAACTAATGTCTTCTTAGATCTACAGATTGCCACATGTCCAATTTTTACACAGCAATAGCAGATGGGCTATTTACTGACCCTTTTTTGACCTGTGGCACTGTGCCTTAAAATGTCCTTCATTTCCACAATTAAGACTAGCGCTCTTTCATTGTTTAAGGCCTTCACTAATCCCCTGAGCTATCACCATTACCATGGCTTGATGTTCTCTAGGAGACACTTGATTATGTCATTTATTGAGGGATTGGTGCCCAAACCAGCCAAGAGTTGTTGGTACTCAGGGCGGAGACTTTCTTTCACCAACTGTGGAATAATCAGTTTGGCACCAGTTGCATGCCCTAAAATGCGTATGACTGTCTCTTGTACCCAGCTGATAAAATCTGTAGGGGTTTCATTGGCTCGTTGTTTGAAACCAATAAGTTTCTCCCTTTCTGTCCCTTGTACTTCTAACTTCCCAAAGGCTCTGACATTGCAAAGTTGAATAGCTGCAAATACCATAGGTTGTAAGTGTATTTGGTCTCCAGGTCTCCTCCATCTTCCTGACCCCATAATCATCTCAAAAGCGTCATCAGGGTTGGTGATACCCCTCTCCTCTATGTACTGTTCTGCCTCTCTCTTTACAAGGGCAGTGAAAGTGACTGCTTGTCCTTGGGTGAGCACTGCACCAGCAACTTCTTGACAATTGTAAGGAATCCAAGGCCATGCAGCAGTGGTGTTGGTTAATAAATGCTTCACATATGGTGAAGAGGGACCATAATTTGCAACAGCTTCCTTGAGCTCCTTCAATACTTCAAAGGGAACTAGCTGATGATGGCAGTTGTCACCCTGGCCATCATCAAAAACAGGACAAAGAATTGGAGTAATACCCCAGTCTTCCCAGTCTACAATCTCCCCTTCTTCAGCAGCCACTTTAAGACAGTGTGCTATAAGACTTTCTGGAGCAGGGGCCCTGGAAGAGCCAAAAGTGAAACTGGCTTGGTGTTTCAGAGTCATGGTGGACAGAGAGGCAGAGACTTCTTCCTCATCACTCTCTGCTGGTGGGCATTGCATAAGCACTCCCCCCTTTCTCAATTTCTGCTGCGCCACAGCCCTGGGTCTAATTCTCACTTCCTCCCTTCCCCTCCCTGCTCTCACTCTGCCCCTCCATGTGGCTACTTCCTCCTCCTTTTTCCCTGGCACCATATTTAGTGTTTTTCTTATAACTTTCTCTAAGTTGTGCCCAAGGGTAAATTGGAGGAGGAGGAGGAGGGAGACCACAATTCTCATCCTCAAAAGATTCTCCTAAGGATTCTCCCACTTGTGTGCCAATTGTTTCTCTCCCACAGGGATTAGAAGCCCCCTGTAACATTGTTTTTATGAGAGAATAAAAGGAGAAGTCCTGGTCAGTTAAGATTCCAGGACATCTCTCATCAAAAGAAGCCATCTGTCACTCAACTACTTCCCAATTTTCTTTCATAATCCCTGAATGTTCTAACCATGGGGAGACCTTCCACACCTTATTTACAAATTCATGGCACTGCTTAATATGTGGCTTAAATTGATGCCTCTTGCCTAATTTATATAACTGACAAGCTAGAACTGCCTTTTCTTCTGGTATGATCAGGGGAAAGACGTACCCCTGAGCCATATCTTCATCTCAGATTAATCTCAAATTAATCTGAGGCTGTCCAGCTCTTCTGCCTTTTAAGGGATGCCAGGCAGAAATTCCCTTGGTCCCTGTTTGGGTGCCAGCTTTTCAGGGGACCTATCCCAAGCCATCGCCTGGATATATACCTCTTCCTGGTCTTTGGATGCCACGGACCCTCTTTGGGCACATCGGGACCAACCTTGGGGACGGAGGGCAATAAACTGTACAGAACACCTGGTTGCAGTCTAACAAGCAGCTCTTTATTGCTTACATAGTCAGCAAACATGGCTTCCGTCTTCCCCAGTCCCATCCCTTTTATAGTCCCGAGCTCCTCCCTTGTTCCTCCCTCATGGGCGGAGCCCTTCCTGTTAATGGGGTGTTCCCAGAGCCCAAGTGGGCAGGTTCATACCCCTAGATGTCTCCTAGGCCATAGGTGGCCAGGGTCCAGAGCTGTGTCCCTGACAGTGGGTTTGTGTTTTCCTATTCCCCTTCTATGTCATTGTCTCCTCTGTGTTTTGCATCTTTGTTCCTTCAAAGGCAATACTGTGAGGAACCCAGCATTCAGTTCCTTCATCTAGAAACACAAAGAAAACCTTGCCCTTTTGTTAGTACCTTGGTAGGCCCTTTCCAAATTCCTTTGTGATTATTCCACATAACCTGTTCATCATGCCTCAGTTATACAATTTGTTTATGTCCCTTGGCACAATTCTTTGTTAAGGAAGAACAGTGATATTTCATGGCTGGGGTAATATGGTCTTCATTAAAGTTTCAGTAATTGTATGTATAACATGCCATGTTTATTCTTATCTTAGGTTTACTCCCAAACTCCCCTTTCTTTTGTTTTTGAAGGTCTTTAGAGGCCTATTGGCACATTCCACTATAGCCTGACCGTGGGGGATTGTAAGGAATTCCTGTTATGTGCATCACAGGAAATATCTCACAAAAGGATTTGAAAGACTGAGAAACATAGGCTGGACCATTATCAGTCTATTTTTTATTAATATTTTTAAAGATATTATTTGAGTTTCACAATTCCCCCCCCCAATTTTACTTTCCTCTCCCCAACCCCCACAGAAAGCAATCTGTCAGTTTTTACTTTGTTTCCATGTTGTACCTTGATCCAAATTGGGTGTGATGACAGAGAAATCATATCCTTAGAGAAGAGACAAGAATTCTAAGAGCTAACAAGATCAGACAATAAGATATCTGTTTTTTTCTAAATTAAAGGGAATAGTCCTTTGAACTTTGTTCAAACTCCACAGCTCCTTAACTGGATACAGATGGCACTCTCCTTTGCAGACAGCCCAAAATTGCTCCTGATTGTTGCACTGATGGAATGAGCAAGTCCTTCAAGGTTGGACATTACTCCCATGTTGCTGTTAGGGTATACAGTGTTTTTTTGGTTCTGCTCATCTCACTCAGCATCAGTTCATGCAAATCCCTCCAGGTATCCCTGAAATCTCATCCCTCCTGGTTTCTAATACAACAATATTATTCCATGACATACATATACCACAGTTTGCTAAGCCATTCCCCAATTGAAGGACATTTACTTGATTTTCAATTCTTTGTTGCCACAAAGAGGGCTGCTATAAATATTTTAGTACAAGTAATGTTTTTACCCTTTTTCTTCATCTCTTCAGGATATATACGCAGTAGTGGTATTGCTGGCTCAAAGCATATGCACATTTGTATTGCCCTTTGGGCATAGTTCCAAATAGCTCTCCAGAAAGGATGGATGAGTTCACAGCTTCACCAACAGTGTAATAGTGTCCCAGATTTCCCACAACCCTTCCAACAATGATTATTATCCTTTCTGGTCATATTGGCCAATCTGAAAAGTGTGAGGTGGTACCTCAGAGAAGCTTTAATTTGCATTTCTCTAATAAGTAATGACTTAGAGCATTTTTTTTTTTCATATGGCTATGAATTGCTTTGATTTCCTCATCTGTAAATTGCCTTTGCATATCCTTTGACCATTTGTCAATTAGGGAATGGCTTTTTGCTTTAAAATTATGACTTAGTTCTCTGTATATTTTAGAAATGAGTCCTTTGTCAGAATCATTAGTTATAAAGATTATTTCCCAGTTTACTACATTTATTTTGTTCTGTGCAAAAGCTTTTTAATTTGATGTAATTGAAATAATTTAATTGGTTTTTGGTGATGTTCTCCAAAACTTCCTTAGTTATAAACTGCTCCCCTTTACATACATCTGACAGATAAACTAGTCCTTGATCTTCTATTTTGCTTATAGTATTGTTTTTTATGTCTTAGTCCTGTAACCATTTGGATCTTATCTTGGTAAAGGGTGTTAGGTGTTGGTCTAATCTAAGTTTCTTCCATACTAATGTCCAATTGTCCCATCAGTTTTTATCAAAGAAGGAGTTTTTATCCCAATGGCTGGACTCTTTGGGTTTATCGAACAGCAGATTACTATAATCATCTCCTGCTTTTATACCTAGTCTATTCCACTGGTCCACCACTCTATTTCTTAGCCAATACCAAACAGTGTTGAAGACTGATGCTTTATAATATAATTTTAGATCAGGTAGGGCTAAGCCACCTTCTTTTGTACTTTTTTTCATTAAGCTCCTGGCAGTTCTTGACTTTTTTATTTATACATATGAATTTACTTACTATTTTTTCTAACTCATTAAAGTAATTTTTTGGAATTTTGATTGGTAGGGCACTAAACAGATAGTTTAGTTTTGGTAGAATTGTCATTTTTATTATATTAGCTTGACATATCCATGAGCACTTGATATTTGCCCAGTTATTTAAATCTGATTTAATTTGTGTGAGAAGTGTTTTATAATTGTTTTCAAAAAAATTCTGAGTCTGTCTTGGCAAATAGACTCCCAAGTATTTTATATTGTCTGAGGTTACTTTGAATGGGATTTCTCTTTCTAGCTCTTCCTGCTGTATCTTACTAGAAATATATAGAAAGGTTGAGGATTTATGAGGGTTTATTTTATAACCTGCAACTTTGCTACAATTACTAATTGTTTCCAGTAGTTTTTTGGATGATTTCTTGGGATTCTCTAGGGATTCTCTCATGTCATCTGCAAAGAGTGAGAGTTTTGTCTCTTTCTTCCCAATTCTAATTCCTTCAATTTCTTTTTCTTCTCTAACTGCTGACACTAACATTTCTAATACAATATTGAATAGTAGTGGTGACAATGGGCATCCTTTTTTCACCTCTGATCTTACTGGGAATGCCTCTAGCCTCTCCCCATTGAATATAATGCTTGTTGATGGTTTCAGATAGATATTGCTAATTATTTTAAGGCACAGTCCATTTATTCCTACATTCTCTAGTGTTTTTAATAGGAATGGATGCTGTATTTTGTCAAAACCTTTTACAGCATCTATTGATATGATCATATGATTTCTGATAGATTTGTTGTTGATATAATTGGGTATACAAACAGTTTTCCTAATATTGAACCAACCCTGCATTCCTGGAATAAATCCTACTTGATCATAATGTATTATTCTAGTGATAACTTGTTGCAATCATTTTGCTAAGATTTTATTTAAGCTTTTTGCATCTATATTCATCAGGGAAATAGGTCTATAATTTTCTTTCTCTGTTTTAACTCTTCCTGGTTTAGGTAACAGCACCATATTGGTTTCATAGAAAGAGTTAGGCAGAGTTCCATCTTTCACTATTTTTCCAAAGAGTTTATATAGGATTGGAACCAATTGTTCCTTAAATGTTTGGTAGAATTCACTTGTGAATCCATCAGGCCCTGGAGATTTTTTTTTATGAAGTTCAATGATGGCTTGTTGAATTTCTTTTTCTTAGATAGGGTTGCTTAGGTATTTAATCTCTTCTTCATTTAACATGGGCAACATATTTTTGTAAATATTCATCCATTTCACTTAGATTATCAAATTTATTGGCATGGAGTTGGGCAAAATAATTTCAAAATATTATTTTAATTTCTTCCTCATTGGTGGTGAGTTCACCTTTTTCAGTTATGATACTAGCAATTTGGTTTTCTTCTTTCTTTTTTTAATCAAATTGACCAGAGGTTTATCAATTTTATTGGTCTTTTCACAATACCAAAGTTTTGTTTTATTTACTAATTCAATAGTTTTTTTGCTTTCGATTTTATTAATTTATTCTTTAATTTTTAGAATTTCTAATTTGGTATTTAATTGGGGAGTTTTGATTTGTTCTTTTTTAATTCTTTTAGTTGCATGTTTAGTTCATTGATTTCCTCTTTCTCCAATTTATTCATGTAAGCATTTAGAGCTATAATATAATCCCCTGAGAGTAGCTTTGAATGAATCCCATAGGTTTTGGTATGTTGTTTCATTATTATCATTATCTAGGATAAAATGGTTAATTCTTTCTATAATTTGATTTTTGGTCCATTCATTTTTAAAATAAGGTTATTCAGTTTCCAATTTGTTCTGGGTTTATATCTCCTTGGCCCAATATTGCATATGACTTTTATTGCATTGTGATCTGAGAAAGATATATTCACTATTTCTGCCTTTCTGCAGTTGATCATTAGGTTTTTAATGTCCTAGTACATGGTCGGCAGAGGAAAAAGTTATATTCCTTTCTATCCCCATTCAGTTCCCTCCAAAAGTCTACCATATCTAATTTTTCTAACAATCTATTTACCTCCTTAACTTCTTTCTTGTTTATTTTATGATTCAATTTATATAGATCTGAGAGCAGGAGTTTGAGGTCTCCCACTAGTAGAATTTTGCAGTTTATGTCTTCCTATAGTTCTTTCAGTTTGTCCTTCAAGAATTTGGGTGCTGTGCCACTGGGTAAATATATATTCAATATTTAAATGACTTTATTGTCTATGGTACCTTTTAGGAGGATAAAGTTTCCTTCCTTATCTCTTTAAACACTATCCATTTTTGCTGCTGCCTTGTCTGAGATAAGGATTGCTACCCCTGCTTTTTATACTTCAGCTGAAGCAAAAATACATTTTGCTCCAACCTTTTACCTTTATTCTATATGTATCTCTCTGCTTCAAATAAGTTTCTTGTAAGTAGCATATTGTAGGATTCTGGTTTTTAATCCACTCTGCTATTTGCTTACATTTTAAGGGAGAGTTCATCCCATTCACATTCAAGCTTATGATTACTAATTCTTTATTGCCCTCTGTGCTATCTTCCCTCTGTTTGTATTTTTCCCCCTTTCCCCGCCCTTTATCCACATTCCCCAGTATTTTGCTTCTGAATACCACCCCTTTCAGTGTATTTGCCCTCCTATATTACCCCCTCTCCTTTCTTTCCCCTTTCCCTTTTTCCCCTTTCCCTTCCCTTCCTTTTCTTATCCCCCATTTTTTCCCCACTCCCCTTCCCTTTCTCTGTTCCCCCCTCCCCTTTTCCCCTTTTAGTACTTGAAAGGTTAGATGTTTTATAAGTTAACTGACTATGTGTAGGTTGACTTTAAGCCAAGTCTGATGAGAAGACAATTCAGGTGTTTCTCATCTGCTCCCTTCTTCCCCTCTATTACCATAGGTTTTTTGTACTTCTTAGTGTAATGAGATTTACCCCCATTCAATCCCCTCCCTCCTCCAGTCTCTTTCCTGTTCCCCTTTTTAAGGAGGTAGTGTTTTTTAGATCATTCTGTCTAAGTCATAGAAAATTCTGAGTGTCTGTCCCTTCTAGTTCAGTATATTCTATCGAATAGAGTCATTAGAGTCTTTCTCCCAAGTGGGGTTAAAGTCAGTTACATCTCTTTAGATAGCAGTCTCATGGATAGGACATGAATTTCCATCATTTCTGGCTAGGTCTATTCTCTCTGTTAGAGTTACAATTCTCAAGATTTATGAGAATCTTTCCCCCCCCATGCTGGGATATAGCCAGTTTCAACTTACTGGATAACATTTTTTTCCCTTTTACTGCCCCCCCTTTTTTTTACATTTCATGTTTCTCTTGAACCTCCTGTTTGATGTCCAAATTTTCTGTTTAGCTCTGGTCTTTTCATCAGAAATTTTTGGAATTCTTCCATTTTGTTAAATGTCCATCTTTTCCCCTGGAAGTGGAGGCTCAGCTTTGCGGGATAGTAGATTCTTGGCTGCATTCCAAGCTCCCTTGCTCTTCGAATTATCTCAATTCAGGCTCTTCAATCCCTTAATTTTGATGCAGCCAGGTCCTGGGTGATCCTTACTTTGGCTCCTTGATATTTAAATAATTTCTTTCTGGCTGCTTGCAGGATTTTCTCTTTTATCTGATAGTTCTGGAGCTTGGCCACAACATTCCTTGGTGTTTTCATTTTAGGATCTTTTTCTGGTGGGGATCGATGTACTCTTTCAATAACTACTTTGCCCTCCAATTCCATGATATCAGGGCAGTTTTCTACCACTTGATCCTGTAATATTAAGTCCAGACTTTTTTTTCTCTTCAATGTTTTCAGGAAGTCCTATAATTTTCAGGTTGCCCCTCCTCGTTCTATTCTTGAGGTCAGTGGTTTTGTTGATGAAGTATTTTACATTTTCTTCTATTTTTTCTTATTTTGATTTTGTTTAACTGACTCTTGCTGTCTTGTGGAGTCATTAGTTTCTGTAGTCTCCATTCTTTTTTGGGGGGTGGAGTTTTCTTCATTAACCTTTTGCAACTCCTTTTCCAATTGGTCAATTCTACTTTTGAAAGAGATTTCCATTTGATCAATTGAGGTTTTGAAAGAATTATTTTCTTTTTGCATTTGCCCAATTGAGGATCTGAGAGAATTATTCTCATTTTGTATGCGTCCAATTGAGGATCTGAGAGATTTATTCTCATTTTGTATTTGTCCAATTGATGATGTGAGATTTATTCTCCTTTTGTATTTGTGCAATTGTGCTTTCTAAGGTTTTGTTTTCTTGTTGCAAGGTATTAATTGTCTCTCCCAAATTTTAATCTCCTTCCTTATTTCTTCAAGGAAGTCTTTCTGTGCTGAAGACCAGATCGTATTGTCCTCAGAGTTTCCAGGTCTCTCTGAGTTAGGTTCTTTCCCTTCCAAGAATTTTTCTATGGATCCTTCTTTCCGCTGACCCTTCTTCATTTTGCTAAGACCTTGAGTTTGGGAGGGACTGGTTCACAGGGCCTTGGGATCACTAAAGACTACTCACTGAGTAAAATTTTTTCTGGCTGGCCAGTAGGAGGTGCTGGTTGCTTTCTCTGGAGTATCTGTGACCTTGATTGAGGCCTTCTCCCTTTACTTGAAGGGAGGAGTTGGAGCTATTGAATTCTTTTGCCTTCAGTCGATGGTGGACTTTAACCTGGCCTGAGGTCATTCCTCAGCTGGGCTGGTTCTTCTTGTCACATACCTGGGCCTGAGGTAGAAGTACTTTGCATTTGTTTGTTCAGGAAGAGGTCTGAGCTGTAATGGGACTCTGAGTTCCTTAGACCAGAGGAGCCCAGGCATGGTGTCCGCAGCTCTCCTGCTCTGGAACTCTTCCCCCAGCCCTGTCAGCAAGCTCCCAGGGAACATCACCAACACCAGTGCCTCTACTCCCTAGTTGTCTCAAGCCCCTGCTGTCTAGCCCCACCATTGATCCAGCAGATCCTGCTCTCGTGCCCTCAGACTCCCAGCTCCAAATCAGCTGTTAATCTGGCTGATCCAGGGCTGATCCTCCCTCTGAGCCCAGACTCACGCTCCCGGACTTGGCCAATGCTGCTGCTGGAGAAAAATCCTGATGTAGATATTCTCCTGGATTTTCTTTCTGGGTTTTATGGGTCAGATTTCTTTTAAGAGGTTTGTTTCATGTGATAGATGGGGAAGAGATCATGAGACTATAGAACTGTGCCTGTCTTCTCTCTGCCATCTTGGCTGGAAGTCTGCATTATCAGTCTTAATAGAAGCAGGGACACCATGAGTGGAAAAACACGATATTAAGTGACAAATGACATCCTTAACTGATTTCCCCAGACAGCGATGTGGCTACAATAAATGAAGAAAAGGTGTCTACCGTTACATGAACATGCTTCTGTCTGCCAAAAGAAGGTTTATGAGTAACATCCATTTGCCCATAATTCGTTAGGGAATGTACCCCTAGGTTTCCTAGGGATCAGGGACTGATCAGGAGGTTGAAAAGGAACACACTGAACATACCGTTTTACAATCTGTCTGGCTTCTTCTTTGGAAATGTTATATAAAAGCCTAAGGGACCATGCAGAGAGGTGAAACCATTCATGAGCCCCATAGACCACCCCATTGAACCTACCAACATTTTATCAGCCATATCATTGCCTTCAACAAGGGGACCAGGAAGCCCTGAGTGTGAATGAATATGCAGGAAAAGATCATGCCCTAATTGAAGACTGTAAACCATGAAACAATTGTAACATTACATTATCACTTTCTACTCTTGCTATGATACCTGCCACGTATTGACTGTCTACAATCAAATTGATGGGATGGAAGCAGCAAAAATAGTAGCATAGAATTCATTCTTTTGAGTAGAATCAAAAGGAGTTTCTATGGTTTTTAACAATTTCAATGCTGGGCAATAAATAGAGGCCCTATGTTTCTTTGTGGCATCAGTATAAACATTATAGCCTTTTACAGATTCCATTTTCACTATCTTTGATTCATCCCAAAGCCACGTCAGAAATAATGTATTTATTAACAATGGGGACCCAGTACAAAATTTATTATTAACAACTATTTGCCAAAAAGCATCTTCCATAATAAATCCTTTTATAATATCTAATGAATATGGTGTGTAGGTGTTATTAGGTATTCTTCCACTAATTTGTGATACTCAGGAATTACATTTATGTATGAGCTGAGCAACCATAGTGGCATATATAACCAATGTTTTTCCTTGGTTTAAACCCTTATATATCCATTCAACAATTCCTGTTCCTTGATGAATGATACCAGTAGGCATATAAGGAGTATTAAGTATAGTAATAACAAGTGGAATACTGTGGTCAATCCTTATAGTATAATTCTTTTTCAGGGTTTCAGTGAACTGAGAAATGGTGAACAGCCTCAGGAGTCCATTCTCTTGGGGAATTTAAAGCTAGATCACCCTTTAACATTTCATATAAGGGTTTCAAGGTATCATAAGGCAATTAAATTTTTGGACTTATCCATTGTATTTTTTCTAGTCGTTTTTGTAATGTATGTAATGTATTTATGTTACCTACATCTACATGTGGGGGTGTGATATTTATTTGTGTAAGATTGATCAATTGTCCCAAATAATTAATGAGTGGATATCTCTGAATTTTTTTCAGGAGCTACTTTGAGACAGTGACATGCTAAAGCCTTTTCTAACTCCTGTAAATCTCTAAAAGATTAGCATTATGATAAGATGCTAGCATATCATCCATATAATGGAGAATAATAAGATACTTGAAAGTATTTCAGATAGGCTGTAATGTCTTTTATACAACATATTGACACATTGTAGGGCTGTTCTTCATCCCTTGTGGCAATACCCACCACTGAAACTGTTTCATGGGTGAATTTAAATTAACAGAGGGTATAGAGAAGGCAAATCTAATGGCATACTCTTCATGTATGGGTATAGAGTAAAAACAATCTTTAATATCAATTACCCATAAAGGCCAATTTTTTGGAATCATGTTGACACAGGGGAGTCCAGGTTGTAAAGCTCCTATTGATTCCATAGAATTGTTTACAGCCCTGAGATCAGTAAGCATCCTCCATTTTCCAGATTTCTTTTTAATAGCAAAGACTAGAATTCCATGGGCTTGTTCTTTTCTGAATGTGTCCATTCTTAAGCTGTTCTTTAATAATTTGTTCTAGAGTGACCCTGTATTTTTTCTGAACTAATGCACCACTGATCGATCCAAATAGACTTATCTGACTTCCATTTTATCTTAAGGGGCATCAATTGTTTTTTTTTTTTTGTTCCTTTTATACAATGGCCCCTATGAAAAAATCCATGGAGACTGAATCCTGCTTGTGTGAGCAAGTCCCTTCCCCATAAAATCATAAGAAGTCCTTGTACCACATAAGGTCTAATTTTACCTTGGTTATCTTCAAGTTCCCAATCTAAATAATACTTTGATATTTGAGTGTCCTGTAATCCAACTGCACCAAAAAGCTGATTATCTGTAGCCTCCAAAGGCCAGTTATAAGGCCAAATGCTAATAGGAAAAATAGTTTTTTGGCACCAGTGTCTAGCATCCCTTCAAAGTTTCTTTTTCCTACTTTTATAGTAAGCATTGTTCTTGAGGCTTGTATCCTTTCAGTAAACATTCCTAATGTGTGTGACTTAGTGATATTAGTAAGTAATACTCCTTGGGCCACTACCTGATTATCATAAATTTATATATGATTTTGTAAGGGATTAAAAACCGAAATCTCAATCTCATTTCCTTTTAATATAGCTACTGGAACACGTAAGCTAGTATAGTCTGTACTTGGAGCATTTATTACTAAATATTCATTATCTGTTTGAATTTTTTGTATGAGTAAAAGAACTGTTTTTATCCTTTTTCATCATCTTTTCAGGGTATAGACCCAGTAGAGGTATTTCTGGATCAAAGGGTAGGCACATGTTTGATGCCCTTTGGATGCAATTCCAAATTGCTCTCCAGAAAGGTTGAATGAGTTCACAGTTCCATCAACAATGTAGTAATGTCTCACATTTCTCACATCTTCCAATTGATCATTGTTCTTTCTGATCATATTGACCAGTCTGAGAGGTGTGAGGTGGTACCTCAGACTTGCTTCTATTTATATTTCTTTAATAAGCAATGATTAAGAGCAATTTTTAAAATATTTAATATTGATTTATTCTCATTTTGTACTAATAATGTTTTATACATTAATAAAATGTTCTTGTTTAAGATTAACAAAATACCCTTCCCCCCAAAAAGTATAGACTCGCTTGAGTGATAAAGGGGAGAGAAAAAAATTAAAATTAAAAAAATAATAGTAATAATTGTAGGTATGGCCAGGTGACGCAATGGATGGAGCACCAGCCCTAGAGCCAGGAGCACCTGAGCCCATATCCGGCCCCATATACCCAACAATCACCCAGCCATGTGACAAGCAAGTCACCCCAACCCCACTGCCCTGCAAAAACCAAAAAAAAAAGAAAAAGAAAAAAAGACTCAAAATAAAATAAAATAGTAATAATAGCAGGGGTGGCTGGGTGGCAGACACAACATTGGCCCTTAAGCCAGGAGCACACAGGTCCAAATCCATCCTCAGACACCCAATGATCAACCTGATATGCAGCCCCAGGCAGGCCACCCAGCCCCATTTGCCCTGCACCCTCTCCAAAATAATGATAATGATAATGATAATGATAATGATAATAATAATAATAATAATAATAATAATAATAATAATAATAATAATAATAATAATGATAATAAATGTGCTTCAGTCTTTTTTCCAAAACCAACAACTCTGTTGCAGGTAGATCACATTCTTTATGATAAGTGCATTGCAAAAGTTACTTCCATATTTTTCCACCAATGCCATTGCTGATCACAACTCCCTCCTTTTGTATTTCTCCACTACCATGTACTATATATTTCTCTCTCCTATCAATCTGACTCTGCTGTAGGGTAGCTGAGTGGCACAGCAGACAGATCCCTGGTCCTGGGACCAAGAGGCCCCAAACCCCCCTACCATCCCTTAGGCCCAGCATCCACCTGGCCCTATGGTCCAGGATAAGCCATCCAATTCCAGCTCCTTGCAAGAAGTAAAAAGAAAATGTGTCATATCTTACCACTATCCCCCCATGGTCCATCCTCTACTCCATCACCCACATCCCCCCTTCCCCCTTCCCCCTGTTCCCCCTTCCTTCTTACTCCAGATGGCTATACCCCATTGACTATATGTGTTGTTTCCTCTCCTAGACACCTCTGATGAAAGCCAATATTCCCTCATTCCCCCTTATCTTCTCCCTTCCATTTCATTGCAATAGCTCATTGTAATAAAGAAAAATCTTATTATATGGAATATCTTGGCCTATTACCCCTGTCCTCTTTCTTTCTCCCATTACATTTCCCTTTTTTTCTATTGACTCCATTTTTACACCATATTTTATCTTCAAATTCAGTTTTCTCCTGTGCTTCAACTATAAAAGCTCCTTCTACCTGCTCTATTAACTGAGAAAGTTCTTATGAGTATTATCAGTGTCATCTTTCTATGCAGGAATACATGCAGTTCATCATTATTAAGTCCCTCATATTCTTCCCTTCTCCTCCAATCTCTATGTTTCACCTGAGTCCTGTATTTGAAGATCAAACCTTATGTTCAGCTCTGGCCATTCCAACAGGAACATTTGAAATTCCCCTGGTTCATTAAAAGTCCATCTTTTTCCCTGGAAGAGGACATTCATTTTTGCTTGGTAGTTGATTCTTGGTTGCATTCCAAGCTCTTTTGCCTTCCGGTATATTATATTCCAAGCCCTACGAGCTTTTAATGTAGTTGCTGCTAAGTCCTGTGTGATCCTGAATGCAGCTCCATGATATTTGAATTGTGTCCTTCTGGCTGCTTGTAATATTATCTCTTTGACTTGGGAGTTCTAGAACTTGGCTATAATAATCCTAGGTATTGGTTTTTGGGGGTCACTTTCTTGGGGGGATCATTGGATTCTCTCCATTTTTATTTTGCCCTCTGCTTCTAGGATATCAGGGCAATTTTCCTGTAGTAATTCTTTGAAAATGATGTCAAGGCTCTTTTCCTGATCATGACTTTCAGGTATTCCAATAATTTTCAAATTATCTTTCCTAAATCTGTTTTCATATCAGTTGTTTTTTCAATGAGATGTTTCACATTTTCTTTAAATTTTTCATTTTTTTTTTGGTCTTGAAATAATTGTAAATTCACCAATCTCCCTGATTTCTATTCAAAGTTGGTTTTTAGCATGCTATTTTCTTCAGCATTTTTTGGGGGATTTCCTTGACTGGGCTGCTGACTTTGTTTTAATATGTTTCCTGCATCTCTCTCATTTCTTTTCCTGGTTTTTCTTCTAACTTCCTCATTTGATTTTCAAAGTCTTTTCTGAGCTCTGTCATAGACTGATCCTAATTTTTATTTTTCTTGGACTCTTTCGATGCAGGAACTTGTGTTTCCTCATCTTCAGACAGAGTATGTTGATCCTTCTTGGGATTATAGATAATGTATTTCTTAATGTTGTTCCTCTTTTTTCTCTTCTTGCTTATTTTCCCAGCCTGAGCCTGGTTTTGGGGTGCTTCCTGAGCTTTTGGGACACTCCCACAAGGGTCTCAATGTGTGAGGCTCTGTACTGCCTCCTGGTCTGTGAATGACCATATGTGCCCCCCTCTGCTACAGTGCTGAGGTGCAGGGGGCCCCTGCTGTTCTATGTGGGGGCCTAGACTACGATCAGGATCTGAATGTGTTCACAACCCCAGAGTCCTGTTCCAGGGGCAGAGGACAGAGCTCTGCAATCTCTCTTCATTCCCCTCCCTAGGTTCAATAGACTCATGCCCTGGGGGCTCCTGCTTACCAGATCCACCTGCTTCTGTTCCTGGATCTGTGCTGTGGTGGCCATGCTGCTTGCTGTGTGCCATGAGGGCTGGGCTTATGTGCTGGCTCTGTAAGAGGTCCCCTCGCTGTTCCCCCAATTTGTGCCCGGTGCTCCCTGGGGCATAGGTGAGGAAACTTCCCGGCTGCTGTGCGCCATGGAGGCTGAAGTTCTTTCTCTGGCAGGCCACCCCTCTGGAGGGCCGCCCCTCCAACCTTGGGGAGTAGAGCCTTTCTGCTCTTTTCCAGGTTACCTTGAGTAGGAGAACTGCCTCACTGGGTCCCTCTGTGGGTTCTGTCTCTCAAAACTTTAGTTAAAGTCCTTAGTTTCAAAGATTTCTGAGAGAGCACCTGAGATAATGTCTGCTCTTGTCACCATCTTGGCTCCATCCAGAGAGAGAGCAATTTTTAATATGTCTATGTGTGGTGTTTTGTAATTATTTTCACAAAGTGTCTGAGTCTGCCTTGGTGGGTAGACTCCCAGGTATTTTATATTGTCTGACGTTACTTTGAATGGGATTTCTCTTTCTAGCTCTTTCTGCTGAATCTTGCTAGTCATATATAGAAATGTTGAGGATTCATGAGAGTTTCTTTTATATTCTGCAACTTTGCTAAAGTTGCTAATTTGTTCTAGTAGTTTCTTTGATGATTTTTTGGGATTCTCTAGGTTTGCCATCATTTCATCTGCAAAGAATGAGAGATTTAGCTCTTCCTTCCCAATTCTAATTCCTTCTATTTCATTTTCCTCTCTTACTACTGAAGCTAACATTTCTAATACCATATTGAGTAATAGTAGTGATAATGGGCTTCCTTGTTTCACCCTTGATTTTAATGGGAATGCCTAGCCTATCCCCATTGCATATAATGTTTGTTGATGGTTTCATATAGATACTGCTTATTATGCTAAGGAACAATCCATTCATTCCCACACTCTGCAGTGTTTTTAGTAGGAATGGGTGCTGTATTTTGTCAAAAGCTTTTTCAGCATCTATTGATATGATCATATGATTTTTTGTTATGGATATAATTAATTGCACTGACAGTTTCCCCAATATTGAACCAACCCTGCTTTCCTGGAATAAATTTTATGTATTCGTAGGATCATAATGTATTATCCTAGGGATAACTTGTAGTCATTTTGCTAAGATTTTATTTAAGATTTTTGCATCTATATTTATCAGGGAGATAAGTCTATAGTTTTCCTTTTCTGTTTTAAAGTCTTCCTGGTTTAAATATCAGCACCATATTGGCATCATAGAAAGAGTTAGGCCAAATTCTGTCTTCCACTATTTTTCCAAAGAATTTATATACAATTGAAGCCACTTATTTCTTAAATGTTTGATAGAATTCACTTGCGAATCCATGTGACACTGGGGAATTTTTCTCAGGGAGTTCAATAATGGCTTGTTGAATTTCTTTTTCTGAAATAGGTTTATTTAAGTATTTAATTTCCTCTTCATTTAATCTGGGCAACTTATATTTTTGTAAATATTCATCCATTTCACTTAGATTATCAAGTTTTTGTCATAGAGTGGGCAAAATAATTCTGAATTATTACTTTAATTTCCTCCTTGTTGGAGTGAGTAACCTTTTTTCATTTATGATACTGGCGAATTTGGTTTTCTTTTTTTAATCAAATTGATCAGAGATTTTTCAGTTTTATCATTTTTTTTTCAGAAAACCAGCTCTTGGTTTTATTTACTAGTTCAATAGTTTTCTTGCTTTAAATTTGATTGCATTTCATTTAATTTTTAGAGTCCCCTAATTTGGTATTTAATTGCATTTTTAAAATTCTTTCTCTAATCTTTTTACTTGCATATTTAGTTCATTGATTTCCTCTTTCTCTAATTTTTTCATATAAGCATTTAAAGATAAAATGTATCCCCTGACAGCCACCTTGAGTGTATCCAATAGGTTTTGGTATGTTTCATTATTGTCATTTTTAAGTATAAAATAGTTAATTGTTTCTATAATTTCTTGTTTGTATCACTCATTCTTCAAAATGAGGTTATTTAGTTTCCAATTAGTTTTGGGTCTGTATCTCCCTGGCCAATATGTCATATGATTTTTATTGCATTATGATCTGAGAAAGATGTATTCACTATTTCTGCCTTTTTGCAATGGATTAATGGGTTTTTATTCCCCAGTGCATGGTCAATTTTTGTGTAAGTGCCATGCACTGCAGAAAAGGATGTATAATCCTTTCTATCCCAATTTAGTTTCCTCCATGAGTATATCATGTCTAGGTTTTCTAACAATATGTTTACCTCCTTAACTTCCTTCTTGTTTATTTTATGGTTAGACTTATCTAAATCTGAGAGAGGGAGGTTTGAAGTCTCCGACTAGTAGAGTTTTGCTGTCTGTGTCTTCCTGTAACTCCTTCAACTTCTCCTCTAAGAATTTGGATGCTATACTATTGGGTGCATACTTAGTTAGTTTTGAAATTATTTTACTGTCTATGTTACCTTTCAGGAGGATATAGTTTCCTTCCTTATCTCTTTTAATGCTATCTCTTTTTGCAGCTGCCTTATATGAGATAAGGATTGCTACCCCTCATTTTTTCATTTCAGCTGAAGCGAAATACAGTTTGCTGCAGCCTTTTAACTTTACTCTCTATGTATTTCTCTGCTTCAAATGAGTTTCTTGTAAGCAGCATATTGTAGGATTCTGGTTAGTAATCCACTCTGTTAAATCACTTATTTTTAAGGGAGAGTTCATCCCATTCACATTCAAAGATATAATTACTAACTCTTTATTGCCCTCCATGATATGTTCCCTCAGTTTGACATTTTCTCCTTTTCCCCTTTGTTCATATTCCCCAGTATTTTGTTTCTGAATACCACCACCTTCAATGTGTTTGCCCTCCTAAATCCAGCCCCTCTTCATATATATATATATATATATATATATATATATATATATATATATATATATATATGTATATATGTATATATGTTAACTTTAATCCAATCTGATCCAACCAACCAGTCAGGTGGTTCTCACCTCCTCCCTTCTTCCCCTCTATAGCACCCATAGGTCCTGAGTTGGATTTTCCCTCTTAAGAGTTAGTATTCCTAGTGAAGTCCTCTCAGGGCTAAAAATCATTAAAACAAAGATAGACTATTACTAGTACTTTTTTTAGAAGAAAGAGGGAGAGAGACCTTGCATTCCAAGGCAGGAACTCTCTTGCTTCTGTTGGGGGTGGGGTGGGGTAGTGGACTAGTTTCAGAGAGACCTTGCATTTTTAGTTAGTCACCTCTTTGATAATAAACATATCTTAACTGGGATAACAATTGACTGTTCCCATGAGAAAAATCTTGCATTCCATTTCATAAGACTTCTCTTGTTTGATGATAAGTAGACTGTTACTTCAAAAAGACAGTTATAACACTGAAGGTTAGTCTCACCATCTAGAAGGTGAGGTAATATTTTATGAAAACCTTTCATTCTTTTCTTTTTTGCTGGCGTAGATTTTCAAAAGTGGAATGTAACTCTGAAGACTAACCAATGAAACAACAGAGGGACAATAGGAAGGAGGAGGGGATTGTGTTAGACCATATAATTTTGCTTGAATGTCAATTAGGGCAGCTCCTTGATCTTCCCTACCTTTGTGAGACTTGGAGTGTGCCTTTTTCTCTAGAAAAGCACAAGTAAACATTCTTTTTTGTTCAGAGGAGTCTCTATAATTTAACTAGATTTTTAACCCACACAGTCCTTTGTATCTCTTAATGTAATGAGATTTACCCCATTCAGTCTCTTCCATCCTCCGATCTTTTACTGTCCACATTTTTAAGGAGGTATTGTTTTTAAATCATTCTGAATCACAGAAAAGTCACGAGTGTCCAACACTTCTAGCTAAGTACATTCTCTCTAATAGAATTAGAATTATTGAGAGTTATTATAGTCTTTCTCTCAGGTAGGGATATAGCCACTTTCATCTTGTTGGATAGCAGTTTCTCAAATAAGTCATGTATTCTCTTTAATAGAGTTAAAATTCTCCAGAGTTATTTAAGTCTTTCTCCCATGTAAGCATTTAGCCAGTTTCTGTGGTGTCTTATGTGCTTCAGGCCAAGGGTTATGGAGGATTGGCACAAAAATAGCTTCATGCCTTAACAAACAAGATGTACTCCAGAGCTTAGATAAGGGACTAGCTGCATGTCTGAGCAAACAAGATGTACTCCAGAGCTCAGATAAGGAAGTACATTCTGAGAAAATACCTTCTGCACTGTTCTCAAAATATTTACTTAAGACAAACACAAGGAAAATGTATGGTATAAATGTGAAAAAGTGCTTGCTAAACTGCTTATGTAAGTGGTTATGTAAATGAAGAGTATAAAAGAATGTATCCTGTGATCAATAAATGAACCAGCTTATTCACAACATTGGTGTTTGTCTGAGTTCCTCTCCTAAAAGACCCAACATCTGGTGACTCTGACGTGATGAAGTGAGTCTGAAGGAGAAAGCATCCTGGAATTGAGGCGGTGTGGAGTCTCTGCACACTCCCTCGCTTGGCGCTCAAAGAAAAGTGGATTATGTGGCCACATCTGACCAGTGAGTCAGGAAGCGGGATGAGAATGGCTGCATCAGCCTCAGAGCACATTGCACTTGATACCCTAGAGGGTTTATAAAAAATATGAACTGCATGTCAAAAGGTCAGAAATTTCCTGGGTGCTCCATTGGGGAAGAGACAGGGGCATAATTACTAAGACTGAAGAACTCTTCTCCTTGGAAAAATGGGATGAGCTTTGAAAAAGCTTATGGGAATCAGTCCAAACAAGGAACAAGGAAGCCCAGAGACTGACAGAACCATATGGCACATTGTGCAAAATTGTGCAAAGAGTCCATGGGGAAACACAGGTCATGGCTGCCATGTCATCGAACGTTGAGGGATATAAGAAACCCATAGACGATCCCCCTGATCCCCATGGTCATGATAAAGGACTTGATTCCCCCTATGATGACAATGAATCTTTGTGGTCCTGCCCCCCTGTGACTGATGCTGAAAGAACAGCTCTTGGAGGAAGTTCGGATGATATGCCTCCTATGGCAGAAAAAGACTTAATTAATCCCTTCCTGCTGCCTCCCCCTTCTGGGGAAAAGACTCCCTGTGCAGCACCTAGTGCTCCTGCTTTAGATACATTAATGGAAATAGATCCAGCTTCCATTCATTTGCCTTCTGATGAGGAGGAGGTAGCTATCACAAACCCATATGCTGATATCTAAGAAGAATTGTGGCGTATTGATGAGCACTCCTCCAAGAAAGAAAGGAGGGAGGCATATGATAAGGCTATCAAGGCAGTTAAAAACAGACTTAAGGCACTGGAAGGAAAAAAGAAGGTTGAATGAAGTGCAGAGGGAAATGTGCATAATAGAGCGGTAGACTACAAATCTTTTGCCGATGCTGAACAGGATCCCCAGATCCTGTATGATAAGAGACTAGCCTGGGAAGGTATCAGGCAAGGGCCCATTTCTATGGAAGAGGCAAAGAATTGGCTAGAGTCAAAATATGGTATTTTTGGAAGGTGGACCACAGCAGAGGAAAGGATAATGGGTATAGCATCAGAGGCTGAGAGTAAAGGCTTAGACTATTATAAGAGAGAAGAGTTAAAAAAACACACAGACAAGGATGGAAGGATGGATGTGGACAAAAGAGGAACCAACCCCTCAAAGGGATACCTCCTATGACTTTTCTAAACGGTGGAGTGCTGTGTTAGAAAATGCCACCTTAACAGGGGATCTATCTATTGCTCCGATGTCATATCCAATAATAGTGAGGAATGGCAATCAGAGGCAATGGGAACCTCTGGCCTGGAGGCTTGTTACTGGTATACAGAAATCTGTAATGCAGTATGGATCAAAAAACAAGCTTGTACAGAACCAGGTTTCTGTCCCTCCTCACTCACTCACAATTTGTGCCGACAGACACTAAAACCTTGATGGAGCTCATTTTAACACCCACAGAATATATGTTATTTCTTGCAAAATGGCAGGAACGATTAGAAATGAAACAACTTGAGAATTTACAGTTGCCACATGGGGACCCCTTGAAGACAGCCACCCTCGATATGCTTATGGGACGGGGGCCCTTTGCTGACCCCCAAACACAGGCTCGTTTGCATGAGAGAATTTTACAGCAATCACAGAAATGTGCTCTGAGCGTTTTTTGCACTCTCCCACAATTAGGCTCCCCCTGTTTGCCCTACACGAAAGTGCTTCAGAAGTCAGACGAGTCTTTCATGCAATTTGTAGACCAACTAATGGAAGCCGTTGATCTTGCCCCTAATATTCTGCCTGAAATGAAAGCTTAGCTAATTAAGTAACTTTCAGTACAAAATGCCAATGCAAACTGTAAAAAAACTTATTGCTCCTCTGGGACCTTCTGCAATGCTGTTCCAGATGATAGAAGCCTGTTCTGGGGAAAGACTTCTTTGGGAAGAAGAGAAAGTGAAAGTACATGGCGCTGCTCTCGTGCGGCATTACAACAACAGAGGGGGAATAGAGAAAATGATGGAGCCTGCTATAACTGCAATCAAAAAGGACATCTGCGGAGGAACTGCCCTAAAAGGTGAGGGGGAATGTGAGATGGTAACGATCCAGGACTGTTTGCTGGCACATGCAACAAGTGTGGAAAGTTTGGACACAAAATGTCTATGTGCTGATCAAAGTTCCACAAGGATGGCAGTCCCCTCAATCAGGAGGGAAATGGCCAGCCCTGTGGACTTGTGGGTGTGGGCAACAAATACCCACGGGCTACGGCTGTCTCAAGGACCTCTTCTCAGCCACAAGAGGCTCAGTTGGAGTCGACCTGGCAGTGACCAAGGATGTCATCATAAACTCCTCAGAGGTACAGTTGATATCTATGGGGGTGAGAGGTCCCTTAGGTAATGGACTTGCAGCATTATTGATAGGGTGATCTTCTGCATCAAAAATGGGAATTTTTGTGTTACCTGGCTGCATTGAAGCTGATTATACTGGGGAAATCTTGATAATGCCATGTGTCTTTGCTCCCCCTGTCTCCATCAAGGTGGGGACTATGATTGCTCAATTGATTCCTTTCATCCCCTGCGTACCATCTCCCAGGGGAGGCAAGAGAATGGGCAGTTTTGGCTCCACTACACCACTTACTGTAGCCTTTGCAGAAAAAATGACCATAGCCCAACCTACCTGGCAAGTAGACTTCATAGGGAAGGATGGCATCTCAATAACATCCATGGCTTTGTTAGACACAGGGTCTGATGCTACTATCATACCTGATCATACATGGCCACCTCATTGGCCCACCCACCCGGTGGCTACAGTGCAAGGGATAGGGGGAACAACCTCCCCACAAGCCACCCACCAGTCTATACATTTGATTGAGGTGCGCAATGGTGAAGGACATGTTGCTCTTGTTTGCCCATATGTGTTATTGTTGTGGGAGGTCTTTCGGACCCTCCAGCCACTGTTGTGGGAGGTCTTTTGGACCCTCCAGCCACCGCCCTCTACTTACCTTAACCCAAGGTCTTCAGACGTCTCTGGCTCCCCACCCGGGGTGGGGGAGGGGAGAACAAACCAGGCAGAGCACCCGAGGAGAGGTTCACTTCTTTATTGATATTGCAAAGAATCCCCCGAGCCCCTCCGTACTTTCCTTTTTTATCCCCAGACCTAACTCCTCCCAGTAGGTGGTCTTGCTCCTCCTGAGTTCCCCCCGAGGCTGGAGCCAGCCCATACCGAGGCTGGAGCCAGCCCATACCGAGGCCATCCCAGTACCTGAAGGCAGGTTCTAACCTCTGAGCATCTCACGGTCCTCTCAGGGGGTCCCAGTCCAGAGCCGCCCCTAAAAACTCCCCCTTTTTGTTTAAACAGGGGTCTTTGCCAGTCGAAGGCGAGGAGCCAAAAGGTCTGCCTTAACCGCCTCAAGGGATCATAGGATAATGTCCCGTAATAGTTTCAAAAGGCACGGAAGGAAAAGGCACACTGCAACAAGAACTCTGACTGCAGGTAATAGGGAATACAACCATCTAAATTTAAGGGTACCTGCAAACCAATTTAAGAATGACTCTTCTCGGCCATCCCATTCATCCTTAAAATGAGAGGAGATGTTATTGGCTTGAGCTATCAGCATATCCAGTTGGTGGATATCGCTGGAAGTATTATAAGCTAGCATCGCCCCCTGTAATGCCTATCTAACTCTTCTCCAATCAGTGGGAAACTGTGACATGTTTACAGGCAAATTAAGCACACAGAGGGGCTGGTATTTCTAATGACACTGAAGCTTCATATACCCTGCCATAAGTGCTAGTCGGTCTCCTAGCCATAGAACCATAGTTTCCAACACCTCTAATTGCTTCTGAAGAAGAGAATCAACATGCTGCTGGTAATGCCAGAGGGAGACTTGGTTGGTCATAAATGTCTGTACGGTAGAGGCTAACATAGTCATCTCGCTCTCTAATTCCTGGATCTGCCATTCCTCATACAATTCAACGGCCAAATTCACCAGGCCCAAAACATCCCTGATCCCATCCCTTCTGGGGCGTAACAACTTTTCCCCAGACAATACATGATACATTTTGTTCACCAGAGAATCAGTGGGGGACAATGCAAAGTCTTCTGCTTTGACAGGTAGGAATTGGTAGGGAGGGGATGCAGCTAGGAACACAGCATACCCAGTATGATTATACCGTAAAACATTTGTAAGAATTGGGTCAGTACAAGTGATGTTGAAGAGAGGCAAGCTGGTGGATTCTCCTTTATGTCGTATAGTCAAATTGGCGAGGGGGCAAAGAAGGAAAAGAGCATCTGGTGGGGTGTGCACAGTAGCGTTCAGCCGATAGCACAATCGATCTGTGCCACCGCCTGTTTAATGGCAAGAGCTATTGAGATTCTTAAAAACATTGTACCACTGTCGGAAAGAAAAATCACGGCAAGTGTAGTCGTTCTCAGGACATGGCCATAGGTGGAGAGAAGCATTCACTCCTCCTAAGGCTGCTCCCATCTTCCACAGATCGGGGTGTATCTTCCCATAAGGGAGGGCAACTGGGGAGGGAGAAGGCTTTTTCATATATCTTGTTTGGTTATGCTGTCCATCCCAAAACCATAGTTCAGTGTTGTTTGGTAACCCGAGAGGGCCAAGTCTGGGAATACCTGTTGAGCAAGGCACCATAGGACTGAATACATGTGGATGGCGGCCCACAGGGCATGGTGGCAGGAGAAGCAAAGGCACTGTTGAATTGGGATAAGAAGAGTTCTCTGGAGAATGTTGTTCAATGGCCATAAACGAGAGGTTAACCGCGGCGGTATGATTTTCCAAGTCCGGTACTGGCCACGGTGTCTCGGTGCTGTTCTAGAATTCTAAGGGTATGCAATGCCCTTTGATGGAAGTCCCATTATCCGGAGAACTGATATCATTCCCACCCGGCCATTGCCCGTTCTGTGGCCGGCCACCACGCAAATGGGTGTGGTGATGGATATCAAGGTGAGGGGTGTGGAAAGCTGCCTCTCCGTTGGTTCAGACAATGGGCCATGGTCAGCCAATCCTAAAACAGCTGTAGCGTTTCTGCGCATCATCAGCGGGACAGCTTGATTTCCCCAGCCAATGACACAGAGGGAAGGGACTCCCCTTGCAACTGCCTAGTATTTCATTCCCTGTTCATCAGCAGCTCTCCGAGTGGGTGAAGTTAGATTATACCATTTCCCGCCTTTGCCCCATGGATGCGTAGACCGTGTTAGTCCCGGAAGAAGCTGCAACAGGAGGATGATTGCCAGGATGTCATGTCTCCTTTTGTTCCTCTGTGCCCGAGGGTGCTTCCAGCCTCGACGTCCCCGCCGTCTTGATGGTGTCATGGTCTTGGTAGACACTTCTCGCACCCTCCGGATTGGCACCCAGATCTCCTTGTCTTCCCCATCTGGCAGTATGGAAATAAATCCCTGACCTCTGCACTGTACTATTCCAGGCCCGCGCCAATCGCCTATTGGATCTCTCCAAAAGACTGTGGTTCCTGTTAAGCAGGTACGGGGAGCCTGGGGCAAGCTTGTCTTGCCTGGGCTCTGGGGGTTGACACAACGATCCAAACCTCCTAAATATCTCATAGCAGAATTTGTGCCATCATCACGGAAATGCAAAATATTTATGGTATATAGAGCTAATGCTAATTCGCCTCTAGTTATCTTACGCCTATCTCCCCCTTTTTGTTTAAGCAGAGTAGTCTTTAGTGTGCGATTTGCTCGTTCCACTATAGCTTGGCCTGTAGGATTGTAAGGAAGGCCGGTGATATGATGTATGTTGAACTCTGCACAAAAGGTCCTAAACGAGGAGGAAGTATAGGCAGGACCATTGTCTGTCTTTAAGGCTCCAGGGACTCCAAAAACTGAAAATTGTGTATATAGATGGTCAATAGTGGCATGTGTGGTCTCCTTGGGTTGTATAGAGGCCATGATAAAATTAGAAAAGGTGTCAACAGAAACATGAATTAGTATTGAGCCCATGTGTGTAATGTCCATCTGCCATAGTGCATTAGGGCGATCCCCACGGGGATTCACTGCTAATTCTTTGGGAGGTGGGCGAAAAGGGGCACAAGCGGAACACCGCTTGACTATTTGTCGGGCCTGTTCTTTGGTGAGCCCATAAAGATTCCTTAACAATCGGGCAGAAAGATGGTATTTTTGGTGGGCTAGCTGAGCTGGTATAAAAAGTGAACCAATCAATGCTTTATCAACAATTGAATTCCCATAATAGATTGGACCTGTGACTGATTGATGAGATCGTATATGCATAACATAAATGGGGTATGCGCGTTCCAATAACGACTGTTGGACTGCAGAAAGCAATGTAGCTATTGTAGATCTTCCTTGAAGCATAGCGTCAGGCAATTTCATGAGAGCCTGGGCACAATATAAACTATCAGTTATTAAATTTATAGGCTCAGCAGGACATAATAAAAGAGCTTGATGAATAGCATAAAGTTCATTTTTCTGGGCTGAGGTATATGGAGTATTGAACACTTTTAATATTTTGTATCTAGGAATGTAAACCGAGGCCTTAGAATGCTTAGTGGCATCGGTAAAGACATTAGGTCCATTCACGGGTTGATGTACAATGATAGGATCTGGCCTTTTTAAGGGCAGAGGGAGGAAAACTCGAATCTCCGGGGGGAAAGTGACCCTTTTAAATTGGCAAGTGGTTATTATGACAGCCCAAGTGGGTGATGTTGAGGCTAATTGTTGCAAGGTCAACTCTGAATAAGGGTTAGTGATGATGGGATGTTCGCCGAACAGTTGCAAACAACGCCTCATAGCTGTAAGGTAGAACTGTCCATATTCTTCCCATTTATCAGGGAGTACTGCTTTAGTCTTTTTTGAATACAGCCATTCTAAAAGTCCATGTACTTGGAAGAGGCATCCAAAAGGGGTAAAATCATTTAGGATGAGGAAATAAATTGGCTGTGATGTTTCCACCTGTACTATTTTGGCTTTGTATTTGTCCATAATTTGCTTTAAGGCACCTTTGGCTTCGGCTGTCCACCTTCTGGGGGACATCAGATTAGAGCTGCCTGGTAGAATGTTATACAATGGAGTGAGAAGGGAATCTGGTATAGGTATAACTGCACGAAGCCACTGAATTGATCCTATCAATTTCTGGAAATCATTTAAAGTTTTTACTTTGGACATGTCAATTTGGGGAGGGAAACGGGATATCCTTCCTCCCTGCAGAGTGTGACCCAAATATGAAAAGGGTGGATTTTCTTGTACTTTTTCTGGAGCTACCAAAAGGCCACGGGAAGCTAGTACTTCAATTACTGCAGATTGCAACCTTTTCAACTGTCCAGCATCCACATCGGCCAGGAGAATATCATCCATATAATGAATTATCATGCTACCTGAATACTATTTCCTGATAGGGTGCAAAATACTTTGAATATACATTTGGCACAAAGTGGGACTATTGGCCATGCCTTGAGGAAGTACCCGAAACTGATATCTTTGGTGTGGTTCCTGGAAATTTATAGATGGTACAGAGAAGGCAAACCTCTCTTTATCCTGTGGGTGGAGGGGAATGCTATAAAAGCAATCTTTAATATCTATTATGCTTATTTGCCAACCTTGAGGTATTGCTGCTGGAGAGGGTAAGCCAGGTTGTAGAGTACCCATAGTGACCATACAAGCATTGACAGCCCGTAGATCAATTAACATTCTCCATTTGCTGGATTTCTTCTTTATCACAAATACAGGAGAATTATAAGGGCTTGTAGTGGGCTCAATTTTATTAGTACTCTTTAATTCTTCCACTATTTGGTGTAAAGCGGTGAGCTTCACAGAGGTAAGGGGCCACTGCTCTACCCAGACTGGTTTCTGTGTAGTCCAGGTTATAGGTGGGCTGCTCACCAATGTTATAGTGGCCCCCACTAATTTCACTGAATATGGTCTGGGGTGACAAGGGACAAAGAGAGCTGTGAGAGAAGATCCTGGCCCCAGAGGGCATAAGGAAGACCTTGGATTTTTAAGGGTCGGAAAAACCCTGTATCTTCTTCATACTCCCACTTAAGACGCCTAGCAGATTGAAGAGCTGATTGGTTTCCCCCTACCCCCATCACTAGTTGGGTAGCTGCAACAGTGGGCCAGGAGCCATCCCACTGTCTGTCATTTATGATGGAGCAATCCGCTCCTGTATCCATCATTCCCTCAATTAAAATGCCCTCTACCCTGAGGGTTATGATAGGGCGAGCCCGCTGTATAGGCTGGACCCAGTTCACTTGCATCCTTGGCTGATCTATCGGCTGAGCTGCCTGTAGCCGTGGCAGGGGTATGGCTTTCCCTACACTGTCACCTGGATTTAAATATATCTCATAAGCATGAGGGTTGGTGACAGAAATGATGGATTCTCCTGGATCTAACAATTGAGAATGTGTGATATGGTCTGAATAACCCGATAATCCCACTACTAACCTGGGGTGTGGTTTTGGCTCAACGGTAACTGCTAAGGTTTCCCAGGGGGCCATTTTAATCGGGTTGTTATTTTCTGCGGCCCATACAGTTATTGTTTGGTATATGGATTTCTCTGATTCTGTGCTGCTACATATGTTCCTGGGGGACCCCCTGCAGCTGGGGGCCCCCGCCGCCCGTTTCCCTGTTTTTTCATCTGGGCTCGGCAATACTTGACAATGTGACCCGTCTTCCCACACCCATAACACTTTGTTTGCTGTACCTGATCTCCCGGACTTCGGCACTGAGCCTTAAAATGTCCTGGTTTGCCACATTTAAAGCATTTCCCTGCTTTTCCAAACTGTTGCAGTGCCGTTATCAGTGCCTTGTTGGCATCAACGATAGAGGCAGCCATCATCTGAGTGGGTTCTTGCACGGGAGTGTCTAAAAGTTTGTCAATCAGATCATACAGGCCAGCTGAGCGGGGAAGGGCTGTAATTATAGATCTATACTCGGGTTGAAGCCCTTCTTTCACAAGTTGATATGTAAGGACATCAGTGCCTGGCCCAGTGCCCATAACTCTCCTTACTGTTTCCTGTACTTCATTAATGAACTGTATAGGAGGTTGAGAGGCCCTTTGCTTCAGTCCCACTAATTTTGCAGTGCCTTGTCCACTCATTGCACCTAACTTATCTAAAGCTTTCTCATGGCAAGTAGCCACTGCCTGCAAGACCCCTCGATCATAGGTCATCTGGGCGTCCAAAGCTGCATAGGGCCCAGTTCCAGTGATCATATGCATAGCATCTTCTTCATTTGCAATGTCATGCTGTTTTATATATTGCAAAGCACCCCTCCTTACTGCAGCCTGAAATGCGAGATGCATAGATGGATCTAAAACCTCTCCCATCACCTCATTGTAATCAAATGGGGGTCCACGGGAAGCCTGCTGAAGCATTTGTAATCAACTTTTTTATATAAGGGGCTGAAGGGGCATATTTAGATACTGCCTCCTTTAGTTCTTTTATTAATTTGAAAGGCACTGGGTGATGATCCCTCTTTTCATCATAATTTCCCGCATTTTCTATTAAAATCGGGTACAACCCCCAGTCCTCCCAATCTATGTCTTCCCTTTCGGCAGCTGCTTGTGCTATACTGGCAGCCAGAATTCCCTGTTTTCTCTGTGGCCCCTTTTTTCCGTATTGAAACGAGGATGAACCTCCTAGGGACAAGGAAGCCATTGCCATAGGAAGGGCAGTGTCCTCCAGGCCTTGAGATGAGGGAGAAAAGTGCCCCGCCCTCAGTTCCTCTTTTGAATTTTTTTTGCTCCACGGAGGCACTTCCTCTTTTAATTTTTTACTGTGGCACGTAGGCACTTCCTCTTTTAATTTTTTACTGCGCCATGTAGGCACTTCCTCTTTTTCCGTTGTACGCCATCCTTGCACTTTCTTTATCCTTTCTGCTGCATGTATCCCAGGCCCCTCTACCCCCTTAACACTCTCACTGGGGGACCCCTTAGCCATCCCATGGAGATCATCCCATGGGTACAATGGAGGAGCTTCCCCTTCACCACTCTCATCATCGGAGGAGCCTAACAAAGAGGACCCCACCTGATTCTCACTGTCCCGTTGTAACAGAGGGGCTTGGTGTTGGGGACACAGGATCGCTCCTACTGCTCCATAGATGGTAAAATCCTCAGGCGTTAAGACCCCGGGGCACGACTCCTGGTAAGAACCCATCTGTTGTTCTACTACCCGCCATCTTTCCGGGTCTATGCCTGAGTGTTGGAGCCATGGGCTAATGTCCCATACTTTATCTACAAAGTGCCTGCAGGTCTTAAGATGTATCTTTATCCCACTGTGCTTGCACAGCTTGTAAAGCTGGCAAGTTAGAACCCCTTTCTCCTCGGTCTCTATCAAGGGTAAGCTTCTACCCTGTCCCATCTTCCCAAGTACCCTAGTACCTGAGGTTGCCTGGCAGTCCCTCTTGAGCCTGCTCAAGGGGACAGGCGGTCAAATTTTAATGGCCCCACGTTGAGCGCCAACTGTTGCGGGAGGTCTTTCGGACCCTCCAGCCACTGTTGCCGGAGGTCTTTCGGACGCTCCAGCCACTGCCCTCTACTTACCTTAACCCAAGGCCTTCAGACGTCTCTGGCTCCCCACCCGGGGTGGGGCAGGGGAGAACAAACCAGGCAGAGCACCCGAGGAGAGGTTCACCTCTTTATTGATGTTGCGAAGAATCCCCCGAGCCCCTCCATACTTTCCTTTTTTATCCCCAGACCTAACTCCTCCCAGTAGGTGGTCTTGCTCCTCCTGAGTTCCCCCCAAGGGTGGAGCCAGCCCATACCGAGGCCATCCCGGTACCCGAAGGCAGGTTCTAACCTCTGGGCGTCTCACGGTCCTCTCAGGGGGTCCCAGTCCAGAGCCGCCCCTAATATGTTATCAACCTCTCTCTCTGGTTACTAGGGAGGGACACTCTGGTGAAGTGGGGTGCGTATCTTGCTACATCGCCCCCTTTCCTCTAGCAGCCTCTGCTATCTCCGGCTCCCGACCCACATTGAAATTGACTTGGAGGACTGAGACTCCCGTATGGGTCGAGCAGTGGCCACTTCCCAAAGAGAAGCTGGAAGCCTTACAGCAATTGGTTCAGGAACAACTGAGAGTGGGTCACATATGCCCCTCTACTAGCCCTTGGAACACTCTGGTGTTCTGCATCCGAAAGAAGTCCGGTAAATAGAGACTCTTACAGGATTTAAGAGCAGTGAATAATGTAATAGAGCCCATGGGGGTGTTACAGCCAGGCATGCCCAACCCGTCCATGCTTCCACCAAACTGGCCACTAACCGTGATTGACTTGAAGGACTGTTTTTTCACAATTCCCCTAGCAGAAGAAGATTATAAACACTTTGCCTTCTCTATTCCCACCATAAATCATGGGGTACCTATGCAATGATATGAGTGGGTCGTGCTCCCACAAGGAATGAAAAATTCCCCTACAATCTGCCAATGGTTCGTGGACCTTGCATTACAGGAATGGAAACAGAGACACCAGGAGGCCATAGTTTACCATTATATGGATGATAACCTGGTCTGCACTCTACAACCTTTGCTTAGGACCACCTTCTAGGATCTTGAAAAAACTGTGTCATCTTATGGGCTCATCATTGCCCCAGAAAAAATTCAGAACACTCCCCCATGGAATTATTTAGGACTACAAATAATGGAAGACTGAATTTATCCCTAAAAGGTCTCTATTGGAAAAAATGTCAGGACTGTCAATGATTTGCAGCGCCTCTTGGGCAGCATCCAGTGGTTGAGAACATTTACTGGCATAACCACTGAAATGTTACAGCCTTTGTATACTTTGCTCCAAGGGAAACAGACCATCACAGAACCATGTGACTTGTCCCTGGAAGCTAAAGAAGCCTTGGGCAAAATAGAGGAGAAAATCTCCTCAGCTTTCCTTGATCGCTTTAATGAGCACTGTCTTATCCATTTTTATCTTTACCATAAAATAGATGCTTTGGCTATAATAATTGGTCAGCAAAAAGAAGGGTCACTCGCTATTTTGGAGTGGGTTTTTCCCCACTACCCCACGCCAGACCACAACACCTTTGTTTGATTTTCTGGGACTTTTGGTCTTGAAAGCCTGCCACTGTGTGCATGTCCTGGTGGCAATAGACCCTGTTTTATGACATTTGCATATCGAAAGCATGAATGGAGAGTTACTACAGGAGATTATGCTGAAACATCCTATCTTTGCCTCGGCCGTCATGACCTGTCCATCTCTCCTCATTACCCTGCTAACCCTATCTTCTCCACTACTCTTCCTCTCCAATATAGGAAGTTGCTTCAGGACTGTTCCATTGTGGGTGCTCTAATGGTCTTCACTGATGCTAGTCATAAGACTCAGACCTATGGGCACACTTACAAGAAAGGGGAGGATTGGGTAATTAAGACTTATACAGGCAGCTGGTCCACCCAGCTTTTGGAACTGCTGACTGTGGTGCAGGTATTTGAGACATTTCCCACTCAGCCACTGAATATAGTCTGCGACTCCTCCTATGTTGTTGGCATCCTAACACGCATGCCCTATTCTCTACTCAAAGAGTAGATACAGTCTTCTGTCTCCCCAGCCCTCTTTAAACTCCAGGGACTTTTGCATCTCAGGAACCATCCTTATTGGTGTACACACATCCAGAGTCATACCTCCCTGCTGGGACCATTTACTGAAGGAAAGAATGACATTGATCATGCTGTGGGCTGCCCGGTAATGGTCGTTGCCACTGTACAGGTGCTACATCAGCAAGCCCTTGCCTCACATTCCTTTTTTCATCAATCAGCCAAAGCTTTAACACAGACCTTCAACCTGCCTCTAGCACAGATGAGAATGATTGTTGCCTTTTGCTCTGATTGCAGTAAAATGACACCCCTGCAAAAAGACGGAACCAATCCACGAGGATTGGAGCCCCACCAATTATGGCAGACCAATATTACTTATTTCCCACCTTTCGGGAGACTGAAACACATACATGTGACAATTGACACCTGCTCAAAGGCGATATGGGCCACAGCTGCACCATCTACTAACTCTAAGCACTCTATCCAGCACTGGTTACAAGCCTTTGCAGCCCTGGGCATTCCCCAGAGTATCAAAACTGATAATGCCCCGGGTTATACCTTGAAGAGGGCATCTCATTTTTTCCAATTGTGGGGTATGGAGCACAAGTTAGGCACCCATTATAATTCCACGGGACAGGAATTAAGTGAGAGGACTCATCAGGATGTTAAGAAATACTTAGCCTTGTTTTTAAAAGAAAAGGGAGGTTGGGGGATCACCACATAACATAGTGAGCAAAGTAATATATGTATTGAACTGGCTTAACCCTAGGCACTCCATCTCAGATAACAAGCCCCTTTACTTTCACTTTTCAAACAACATGGCACACTTTGCCGATGTTGACATTCCTGTCTGTTTTTGATCCTAAAACTGCTTGCTGGGGCAGTTGTTATCGATTACTAACCTGGGGATGAGGGTATGCTTGTGTTGTTTCAGGTTCATCAAAACCACAGTGGGTTCCTGCAAAGTGGGTAAAACCTCACCTGAAGAATGATTCTTCTGCTGGCATTTGCATTCTTCCCCGCCATGGCTCTTTTGACTCATCAGATTCCAAAGCATTTACAACAACAAGAAAATATGTGGCTCACACTGGCTAATGCTACAGGACAGCGACATATGTGTATCTCCCTGAAATCAGCTGGTGATCCTTTCAAAACATGCTTCATAGGGATCCCCATGGACCCAGAGAACATTAAACAAAGACTGAAAGGGTATTATGGACCATAGAATTCTTGCTTTTATTACATAATCATGGTTGTGAGGATTTTGAAGGTCTATGTAGCTTTAATATTTCAGATAATAGTGTCTTAATCTATGCTAAAATCAAAAAATTACAAGAAAACCTTGATAAAATAACTGTACATGCAGATTTCTTTAAGGATTGGTTAAAATCTTTAGGATTACCTGCTTGGCTTTTAGTACTTATAAAACCTATAATTGTAATTGGCTTAATGCTTGTTATGTTTTTGTTGTTCGGACCATGCATCCTTTTGTGTTGTCAGAGATCTCTAGAAAACATGGTCTCCCAGGCCTTTAAAAGAAAAGGGGGAGATGTGGTGTCTTATGTCCTTCAGGCCAAGGGTTATGGAGGATTGGCACAAAAATAGCTACATGCCTTAACAAACAAGATGTACTCCAGAGCTTAGATAAGGGACTAACTGCATGTCTGAGCAAACAAGATGCACTCCAGAGCTCAGATAAGGAAGTACATTCTGAGAAAATACCTTCTGCACTGTTCTCAAAATATTTACTTAAGACAAACACAAGGAAAATGTATGGCATGCATGTGAAAAAGTGCTTGCTAAACTGCTTATTTAAGTGGTTATGTAAATGAAGAGTATAAAAGAATGTATCCTGTGATCAATAAATGAACCAGCTTATTCACCACATTGGTGTTTGTCTGAGCTCCTCTCCTAAAAGACCCAACTAGTTTCATCTTATTGGATAGCAGCCCCCCTGCCTTTTTTTACCTTTTCATGTGTCTATTGAATCTCCGGTTTGAAGTCCAAATTGTCTATTAAGCACTGGTGTTTTCATTAGGAATAATTGGAAGTCTCCTATTTCATGAAATGTCCAACATTTTCACTGGAAGAGAAGGCTCAGTTATGCTGGATAATGAATTTGTGGATGCATTCCAAGCTTCCTCGTTTTTCAGAATATTGCATTCTAGGCCCTTTGATGCCTTAATGTTGATGCAGCCAGGTCCTGTGTGATCTGTACTGTGGCTCCTTGGTATCTAATTTTTTTTTCTCACTGCTTGCGGGATTTTCTCTTTTATCTGATATTTCTGGAATTTGGCCACAATATTCCTTGGTGTTTTCATTTTGGGATCATTTTCTGGAGGGGATGGATGTATTCTTTTAATAGCTGTTTTGCCCTCTGGTTCCATGACATCAGAGCAGTTTTACATCACTAAATTCTGTAATATTGAGTTCAGGTTTTTATTCTCTTCAATGTTTTTCAGGAAGACCAATAATTCTTAGGTTATCTCTTCCCAATCTATTCTCTGGGTCAGTGGTTTTGCTGATAAGGTATTTTATATTTTCTTCTATTTTTTTGGTTTTGTTTAACAGATTCTTGTTGTCTCATGAAGTCATTGATTTCCACAGACTACATTCTTTCATTTAAAGAAGAATTTCATTTCCCTTTTTCTACTCCTTTTCCAATTGCTCCATTCTTTTTTTATTTTTAAAGAGTTTTCCATTTGACCTATTGAGGTTTAGAGAGAATGTTTTTTTTTTACATTTGTCCAATTATATTTTCCAAGGATTTATTTTCTTGTTGCAAGGTGTTAAACTTCTCTTGGGTTTCTTTTACCAAATTTTCCAATTGATTTTAAAACCCCTTCCTGATTTCTTCAAGCAGGTCTTTTTGTGCTGGAGACCAAATCATAGTCTCCTTTAAGGTTGTAGATCTCTCTGTGTTAAGGTATTTTCCTTTCATGAATTTTTCTATGGACACCCCTTTCTACTGGCCTTTCTTCATTTTCCTAAGATCTTGTGTTGGGGGATGGGCTGGTTCACAAGGGATTTGATGTTGGGATCCCTAGAGGATTTACTTACTGGGTTTAGTAACTCCAAGTAGGCCGGCCAGTAGGGGGTAATAGAGGCTTTGCTCACTGAGTGTAATAACTTCATCTGACCAGTAGGGGGTTCTAGGGGGCTGTACATGCCCTCCATCCCTTCCGGTAAGCCCCAGACCATCAGTCATAAAGCCAACGCCTCAACTCCCCAGTTGGCATTTGGACTGCGATTCCCCCCAGCCAGTGCCTCCATGGTTGATCCCAGGCTAGTTCGGCTCTCAGGCTCTCACCCCTTCCTGTCCTCCTGGCAGAGTTTCTATTCTCTGTGCCCAGCTCATCCACAATCTCCAAAGATAGACCTTGAGGTAGGTGTTCTTCTTCTAGCTTCTCCTTCTGGGTTTTGTTGGTCGGACTTCTGTTATGAGGTTAGTTTCATATTATAAACAAGGGAAGATAAGGAGACCTTAGGACAGGGCCTGTCCTTTTTCCACCATCTTGGCTAGAACTCTGGGGTCATTTCTTTCATCACCTTTTCCCTTTGTTTCACCTCCACATTCCTGTATGTGGGCTTGTATCCTTTCAGCCTAATCAATAATCAGGGCTCTTGTCTTTGTAATGTATTCTTCTGGCAGATTCCAACAACTCCATATTCTATGGAAAATAAGACACCCTATAATTTCTCACACTCAGAAAGAGGGACAACTAGTCCAGAAGGTGCAGGCCAGTGTTGGGCCTCTGAACCTGTTTTGTGATTTTGTTAAGGTTCAGATTCATTCCTGTAAATGAAGCTGTCACGCAGCTGAAAATGAAAGTATTTTAATCACACAATGCAAGGAATAGATTGCTTACAATAACATCCAATACAACAAAAAATACATAAAAGACAAAAGATTGTTAATATTTCAGTCAAAAAAGAAGAGAAAGTTAAAGAAAACATCACCAATTCAGGGAAGCACCAACTCTAATAGTCTCGGCTGGGGAATCCCAGTTCATCAGTCTTTGAGTCCCAAATGGGAATGTCCCAGGCAGAATGTCTTCTCCATGGGTGAGATTCCGATGAATGCTCGGGCCTCAGGATATTTATTAGTGGAAAACAAAGAAGGCTTGCTGCCAATTAAGTTGGAAATGATCCCAGAATTCTTAGCATAAACACAGGACAGTCAATGAGTTGTGTATCCTCAAGGAAATGCCATATGGGGCTGCAGGGTTTAACTTCAACTAAAGTCAGCACTGGGGGAATAGCCAGTTCTCCTCAGTCCTGTCTGTGTTCCAAGGAGTGGCTAGTTCTTGGAACTTTGGAAATGCAGCCAGATCACGTAAGGCATGTCCCAGAGATCTAACATTAAATTAAAGGACACATTCTCATACAGACTTGAGTGAACTTACATATATAAGAATCCTAATTACTTATTCATTTGGCCTTAAGGTCACGAGAGTTGTATGAGGATGGGACTAAGGGAGTAAAATTATTATAAATTTGTTTCATTTTGGTATACATGTAACAATTATAGAGACTAGAGATAACAGAAAGAATACCAATAATAATAATAATAATAATAATAATAATAATAATAATAATAATAATAATAATAATAATAATAAAGGAATGGCTAAACTATTAAAATAGGTAGTAGCAGTGGTTGATTTAAAAAGGAAATAATACCAATGATGATTAGTATCAGAGGTAACTAAATGTGAGGCCTTGAGCAATTGTCTTGCAACTATATGAGTCTGTATTCGATGTTCATTAAGAGTACGCTGGTTAGACTCTAATAGTTTCTTAAGGACATGAGATTGATTAAGAATATTTATTAAAGGTTGTAAAGATAAAAAAGTATGAGGGAGAGGAAACAACTTGGGTACCCATGTAAGACTCCTTATAACATCTGTGTCAGGGAAAAAATAAAAATCATTACCCTGCCACTGTAAGAAAGAAACATTAGTAAGACATCCAGAAAAAAGCGGGAACTTGGGAAACAGAAGCTAGGTCAGTAGCATTATTAGAGGTTATACAAATATGTTGGGAAGATACTTTATATAACATAGAAAAGTTAGATAAAGGATATAAAGTCAAGTAACATAAGTTAGAAGAGTGTGAGAGAAAGCCGGGCTCCATCTGCTGGGTCATCATCCCACACACCATGCCTTTGTTAGTAGAAGTACAATCCTGTAAGGTATGAGTTACATTGTCTTGATCAATATAGTTACCATATACATGTGGTAAGGCAAAATAATTATATAACACAAAAGGAATCACATGGAATTGACACATAATTTTCCATATATGAACTTGATAATATACTACAGTTCCACTGCACCAAAGGGGAAGTACATTGAGTTTGTTCAGGTTTAAGCTGCTTCCAGTAATTTGCCATTGTTGGGACCACACAATCCAAAAATAAGTGTCTCCTTCTTGCAATAATCTTTGGACATTTTCCTTTTGTACTAAAGTAGTGTACATATTTGGTAAAGAACATTTAGTCCAATTAAACAGAACATTTATATTGGTATCTAACTCTATGTTATCTAAAGTACTATCATTATTGTAAGAATTGGCCTTGGTATTTTAAAGTATTTTGGTGTGGTAGGATCGTCGTGGACAGCCATTGGGCATTAATTATCAAAGCTTGAGATACATCTTGTCCAGCACTGTGCAGTCTACTGGCTACGGTCTCAAGATCGATGGAGTTTACTATACCCAAACCAGTTCCTGCTCCACCAAGGAGGGTATCATACCAGGCTCTTTTAAATCTATTGCAAGTCAATAAAGGTGGAAAATTTATATTATAATGGAATACAATTCTATGTTGGGAAATAGAGGTGTTTACACATGATTTGGGAACTCATATTATAGAAGGAGGATGTTTATCTGATAAGGTTTCCAGCAATGATAATATATATTGTACCCATGTGGTTCGGTTAACTATGGCAGAAGCATTGGAGCAGAATAAGTACTGGTATCTATTTTCAGCAGTAACATTTATATTATAAATAGAGTTATCTATATTCCACTGTGCACAATTCTCAGTTAGTTTTTGTTCCATCACCTGGAATCTTAAGTCTGGAGAAGTAAATGGCAGAGGAGTAATGCAACTTGAGATTTTTTGTTTTTGCAAGGCAAATGGGGTTAAGTGGCTTTCCCAAGGCCACACAGCTAGGTAATTATTAAGTGTCTGAGGTCAGATTTGAACTCAGGTACTCCTGACTCCAAGGCCGGTACTTTATCCACTACGCCACCTAGCCGCCCCATGAGATGTTTGTTAGAGAGGAAATAGTAAAGTCCAGTGGAGCGGGTCCTTGCAAAACCGTGAATATAGGTGAGCGGACTCTAAAGAACGTGCTGTTAGTAGTAGTCCAATTAGCAATGTTACAATTCTGATTTGCTAAACAGTTGAAGCTCCCTTGTTGTCTGGAAATTGTAGCACTCTGCCATCTAAGTTGAATTTTAGTAGCTCGGTTTCTTTGTTGAGGCCCCAGAGTCCAAGTTCATATAGCTGGATACAAGCAACAGCCTACAAGACACTTAATTACGTAAAAACATTTGAGTTAGAGGGACATAATACCAAGTATCATCTCCAGGATAACATATAATAGCAGTATTGTTATTTACCTGCACTATTAGTTCAGCTGGTCTAGGAATATCTGTAGGGTATTTTTTAACCCATATTTTAGTTCCTGGGACTATTTTTTCCAGTTTCCATTGGATTACATCTGAACTACCAAATTCCTTGTCCCCCTCTAGTGGTCTCATCTGGGGATTGTTCAATTTGGATCCATTGCCCTGTTAAATAAGGTAGTATCACCATTTGACATATTCTTTCCCCCGTTTTGCAGGAATAAGTTTCTGATACATGGGAATTATGTAAACACACCTTGATTTCTCCCCTATAATCATTGTCTATAAGTCCCCCCAATACATGACTAAGCTGGACCTGGAGAACAACTGACCATAGTATCCAGGTGGTAACTTAACACCAAATCCTGTATTACATAATAATTGTTCTTGAAGCTTTATTTTTACATCATGGACAACATACAAATCATATCCAGAGGAGCCCAAAGAAGCTTTCCAGGGTTCTCTAGCATTATCATGAAATTTCCACCATTGTATAGTGGGAATATTTGATATTTTCCTTATTTGTAAGTTGGGAGTCATCATTTGGGATAAGGGAGTACCTTCTCCCATCAGCCAGTGGTCTATTATTTAACTGTCTCAAAGCTTCAAATAAATTTTCCTTCCATTTATTTAAATTATAGTCTCCTAATTTTTCAACTTCTCCTTCAAGAAGCCATTCATTCTTTCAATAAGTCCAGCTGCCTGTGGATAATAAGGAATGTGATATATCCATTTGACATTGTTATATATCCACATTAAATATCAATTTCTTTTCCTTTAAAATGAGTCCCATTGTCACTCTGGATTTGTATAGGGGTGCCAGAGTATAAGGAAATAATATCAATAGTCTTACAAGTATTCTTTCGAATTGCTTGTCTATATGGGCAAGCAATTAATATTCCTGAATAAGTATCTACACAAGTACAGGCATATTGGCATCCTTGATTTAGAGGTAATGGACCTATATAGTCAATCTGTCAAATTTGGACAGGCAAAGTACCTCTAGCCAATTCTCCAGTTACAATCCAAGGTATAGAGCATTGGCTGAAGAGCTGGCATTGAGGGCACTCCTGAGCTATTTGTTTAAAAATATCTAAGGGTATATTGATCCCTCTGGCCAATGCCCACCTGTAAGATGCAAGAGCGCCAAGATGGCCTGCAGTTATATGAATCCATTTTCCTAACGCCACCTCATCCTTATTCTTTGGAGACCCTGTCTGTAGGGATTTTCCTTCTGCCTTTGAAAGTTCATCGGCTCGAGCGTAATACTCACATTCCACCGAGTCAGTCTTCACGTGGGCATCTACATGAAACACAGACACATTAGTATTTTGACACCATTCTCATATGTGCTGCCACAAGCTCTTGCCCCAAACCTCTTTGTCCCATATTTTCCATTTGTGTTTTCTCCACATGGGCATCCACATGGCTAATCTATTAGCAACTGCCCATGAATCAGTAAACAGATGGCATTGCTTGCCTTGTTTCATGCTGCAAAGCTTGAAAAGCTGCCATGAGTTCTGCTCATTGCCTACTCTGACTTTCACCTGTTGTTTCTAAAACTGTTCCACTCGTGGGATTATAGGCCACAGCCTTCCAATGTCCTTTGGATCCCACATATTTGGCAGAACCATCAGTATACCAAGTATGTTTTTTTCTGTTCTTTAGTTAGAGAATCAAAACCTTGATTCCAAGAAATGGGTGATTGTTCATATTGTTTGGGGGACTCCTCTAAAGGAGCACTATTGGTAGGTAGCTCTAATACTTTTTCATGTAATGCTGACACACCTTGTCTCCCAGTTTTAACTCTTTTTTTTTGTAAATACCATTTCCACTTGATTACAGATGATTCTTGAGCATGTACAATCTTGAGGGAAGCAGGGGTTCCTAGGATCCAACTCATGATAGGTATAGCAGGTCTTAAAATTACCTCATGATTTAATGTTAAATGCTCAGTTTCAACTAAAGCCCAGTATGCAGCTAGTAATTGTTGTTCAAAAGGGCTATAATTTTGACCTGCAGGGGGTAATTTCCTGGACCAAAATCCTAACGGAACATTCTTTCCTTGTTTTTGCCAGAGGCTCCAATCAGCATATCCATTCATAGCTGAAACTTGTAGTTCTATAGGGCCCTCTTTTAGTGGCCATAAATCTAGGGCAGTTTGCTATTTTTGCTTCTTCAAATGCTTGAGTCTCTTTCTCTCCCCATTCAAACTCATATTTTTTCCTTGTAACTTTGTATAGAGGTTGTAAGATTTGCCCTAAATGAGGAATGTTATTTCTCCAAAAGCCAAATAATCCTATAAACTTCTGAGCTTCCTTTTTGTCTTGAGGAATGGAAAAGTCTAATATATTTTGTTGAGCTTTAGGTAGAATTTCTCTATGCCCTTTATTCCAAATTATACCTAAGAATTTTACACTTTAGGCAGGTCCCCGAATCTTTGCAGGGTATATTTCTCATCCCTTCTTTTTCATTTGTTCAATTAATTGTGTGAGGCACTGTTCTACTTGTGGTAAGGCCTTTGCTTGAATCATGATGTCATCTATGTAATGAGTAATTTTAACCTCTGGCCATTGTAATTCATCTAAGTGTTCGGGCCACAATTTTATGGCAGATTGTTGGGCTGTGTAAATACCTTTGAGGCAATCTAGTAAAAGTATATTGTCTACCTTGCCATGTAAAAGCAAACTGGTTCCATTGTTTAAAATCAAGGGGAGTAGGAAAAAAAAGCATTTGTTAAATCTATTGCTGCATACCATGAACCAGGATGAGATTGTACAGCTTCTATTAAAGTAATGGTATCAGGAATGGCTGCCTATATGGGAGGAGTAGCTTTATTCATTTGTCTATAATTGGCTGTCATTCTCCAGGACCCATCAGATTTCTTTACTGGCCAAACTGTATTACTCCATGCAGTAGTGGTAGGAATAAGCACTCCTGTTTGTAAATAGTCCTTTATAGTTTGAGTTATTTCCTCTGTTCCCCCAGGAATTCTATATTTCTTCTAACTAAACATTTGAGTAGGTGCAGAGACAGTGAGAAGAGGCATTAACAGTTTGCTTACTACTACTGATACCTTCAAAGTACATATAGCAGATTGATATTGGCCATCAGGTAAGTGTGAACTCATCCCTTTTAGTATATCAATGCCAATTATATATTCAGGGATTGGAACAATCACTACTCTGTACTCCTTTCTAGGGAAAGGCCCATTCTTCATATATAAGGATACTTGTTTGGCTCAGACTTCGGCTCCTCCTAAACCTGATATAGTTATCGGTACACCATGGAGAAATTTAGAGGGGTTTCCATAAAGTGGCCTCCGCCCCAGTGTCCACGAAGGCATTGGTCTTAGTTGTAGATCCATTTTTCCAATAAATTATCAAAGGCACATGAGGTCTGTAGTCATTGTGTAGGGCGTGGACACATAGGGCTTAACCTTTATCCTATTCTCCTTTGAAGTGTTCCAATGAGGGATACAAGGAAGGGGGAGCAGTAGGTTCCACATTTAATGTAGAAAACTTTCCTTTATCCCCCACCCTTTTACAGTATAACTGATACATTTCAGAAGTACTAATACCATCTATCTCTTCCTTCCTTACTCCTGCTTTAAGCAAGGCAAAGAGCATTTCCTTAAGAGACATTCAGGCATTTGGATTGTTAGTCCAGGGTCTACTCCATTCCCTGGGGGCAGACTCACCTACATCTATAAATTCTCCTAGATCTCCCAGTTGAGATAATTTATCTATTACTTGCCCCAGGGATTCTCCAGTGGAGGCTACCAGTAAAGTTAATATCAAATGTTTATATGCAGGGGGAACAGTTTTCACAGTAGGGGCTCTATGCAAGGCTATCACTGGGATATCAATGTATGTATCTGCATATCCCACCTGCACTGCAGTTTTCATGACTTCTTCCAGTTTCTGTATCCTGTCTCTCAAAGTATACCAGGGTCTGGAGGCATTAGGCCACATGTAGGAATTAGGATATTGATCCCTAAGCCCAGATGCCACTAATTCTAGCATGGTAGTGTTTCTCCTATTTTGATGGTGGTCTCTAATTGCTTGTTGTACAAATAGAGGTCAGACTTAGAAACTTCATACAATCCTTAGGGTCTAGCCACATTCCTCCAACTCCTCCGTCACTTAGCCTGATCAGCCAAGCTATAGCCGGTTCTCCTGACCTTTGTGAAAAATGCCCTAACAGATCAGAAATCTCTCTGTGAATAATCTTCAATAATTTCTATAATTTTGGGTTGATTGTTCCCCTCCTTTTCTTCTTGTCATATCACTATAGGTCTTACATTCTTAAATAAGGTAGGGTAGATACATATGTTTTTGAGAGGTACCAAGATATGACTAGGGGGTGTTTGGATTCAGGATGCCTGTGGGGGCCTTAGACAGGGACTCATGGTTTTAGTGAAGGAGCACATGGAATTGGGACAGCAGATGCTTCCTTTTATCCTTAGGATGAAAAGATGCTTGTTACTGGATGAAGAATACTTGTAAATATGTTTCCAAAATATAAATGCTGTGGATCAATGAACTCAGACTAGAGAGGGTTAATATTCAGCACCCTGCCATCATATTACACGTCCTGTAATATTTGATCACTGATATGCATTATATATGTAATTTCTGTATTATCCCAGTCATTTTCATGACTGAATTTGTGTATTTTAGCCTCAAATTTGGGGAAAGATAATAAGTAAGAGAGCAGTGAGCTATGCTTCACCCTCAGATAGCACAATCCCTCACAAACTGTTGAGCAAGTACAATAAACACATATTTGTTGCAATTTTTCCACATGTCACCAGTATCATGCTCATAGATCCTTTTATTATATTGGCTCATTTTCCATAGTCTAGATGGTGCATTTCATATATGTATATAGCATATTTAGTATTGCTGATCTTGCTTTTGTCTTCCTGAAAAACCACCAGGTGAGGTAATGAGTCCAGCTGCCTTACTGTAGAAGGTGTGTATGTGCTACCTCTATTAAGCTCATTCAGTGCAGATCCTGACTCTGACACTGTTCATGCCTCCCCATTTCTGGACTCCACCATACCACTCTTCTTACTTAGCCACCATCTCTTTTTTACTTCTCGGTCATGGCTCTTATTCACTGCCTTTTAGACTTAGTGGTATCCCTTTTAACCTATTTGTGATCCACAATTAGTTTTTAAAATGCACAAAAGCACAAGACAGTAACAATGAATATGTGAGGATTCTGCACTCTTCATGAGCTACTATGAGAATGATGTTTGAACCTCTGTGGTGCTAAGTGGCAAGTGATCAAGGAGTAATAAAGTATTTTCTCTTACACAGTGGAGTCATGACCTGTAAAAGTTCTAGCACGTCTGAAGAGTCCTGAGCAAACACCAAGGACTGAAATAATTTTTTCATGAAAATGTGACAAATACTAGTTTTGAAGAATTCTGAAGCTGACAAGTACCACATTATGACTGTATAGACAAGTTTCAGTAAATTATTCATAAAAAGGGCAATACATTTTAAATTAATTAATAGTTTGGAGAGAAACAAGATATTTCTTAAAATTACAATTATAGAATTCTATGATAAGAATGACATGTCTTCTACAATTTAAAACAAAAATCACAATTTTTACAATATACATCTCAATTAAAAAAATGCAAATCAAACCTAATTTACCTTGTAAAACTTCTTTCTAATTCTCTCACACTCCCAGGATTGGACGTATGGACAAAGGGAGAAAAAGGGAAATGCCTGTCCCAGCAAAGGGAGGGAACAGAAAAAGGGGGTTTCATTCATCAAGAGTGAAAAGGGAGTAAGAAAAGGAATTGAGAAAAAGTTGAAAGTCCATAGAAATTAATTTAACACCCCTATCATTCCTAGCCTATCATTATACCTAAGAGGGTTGGGAATTTACAAGGATCCAGAGCAGGAGTGGTAGAACTGGGGAGAAGGAAACTTCCAGGAGAGCTTTTCCCCCAATGGGGTAGGCAGAGTCACTGTCATCCGGATAGAAACTGACAAAGATGAGAAACTGAGATGAGCCATGAGTCCTAACTTCTGAAGACTTGGGTAGCAGTTTCCCAGGATTGAAACTTAAACTGCTTTGTCAAACCAATTTACCTCAGAAAAGAGGCAAGAAGGGGCTGGGAATGGTGGGGAGGGGTGAAAAGTCTGCAGATTGCTTGGGAGAGGAAGTATGGGTGAGGATGACAGCCCAGAGAAGCAGAAAACTAAAATTGGCCAATCAAGGCACACAGTTAGACATAATGGGCAATTGAAAGAGCCAGTCAAGACACAAAGAGACAGACACAGGAAATACAGAGACTGAAAAAATCCTTTGTCTGCTTAGGCTTTAAAATCTAAAGTTTAGACCTTGTCAGTTATATATCATACAGGTTTAAAGGAGAGAAAAAGGTCCAAAAATAGTGAGAAAATGGAGGAAAGAAAAGTATGATTAAGGAGAGCAGCCCATTCTGAAAGGAGAGGGGTTACTTCAGGGAGAGACATGATGGGACTACTCTCTACTCAATAAATCATAGCTGAAACATTACTATTCCTGTTAAGCTATTTAATTTGGTTTTAAGATAATCCAATTTAGTACAGTTAAAAAAAGAGTGGGGTTCAGGGGATCATAATAATAGGGTCAGTAGGGTCATCTTAGTCAGTTCACTCCAGCACTCATAAGTTTTATGAGCAAAACACAAAAAATAATAAAAAAAACCCCAAAGGTACCAAACAACACACAAAAGAATGTCTTGTATCTAAGAAAAATCAACTTATCTATTGAGGGAGCTAGAGCTACGTCCAAAAGAGGCCATATTGATATTGAAATATAGCTGTGATAACATACCTTGTATTGCTGAACACCAGCTTGAGAAAGTGGCTTCCTAGCTATCTGCACTTACCTTTATATTCAAAGATCCTTAATTGTAATTTTTTAATATTTATTTTTCCAACTACATACAAAAATGGTTTTCAACAATCATTTTTGGCAGGGCTTTTAGTTTCACATTTTCTCCATCCTTTACTCCCTACCCCAATAGAAAATAATTTAATATAGAGTAAACATAAATCCATATTAATCATGTTTGAAAGAAGAATCATATCAAGCAGGAAAAAAGCTACTAGACAACTTTAAAAAAATTGAAGATAGTAAGCTGAGGATTGCATTCAGACTCCATAGTTACTTCTCTAGATAGATATGGATGATATGTTCCATTACAAGTCTTTTGGAATTATCTGTGATTATTGTCCTGCTGCAATGAGCAAGTTCAACTTAGTTGATCATCTCCCAATGTTGCTGTTAGTGTATAATACTTCTCTGGTTCTGTTTACTTCACTCAACATCAGTCCAATTGATGGACATCCCCTCAATATCTCATTCTTTGCCACTATGAAAAGAGCTGCTATAAGTATTTTTGTACATACGGATTTTTTTACCCTTCTTTGTTATCTCTTTGGGTTACAAGACCTAGTAGTGGTATTTCTTATGTCCCCACAGGCTCAGCAAGAAGCTGAAGAGAAAATACATGTCAGTCAGGATGCAAGAAAATAGTCTGTTTATTCATCTAAGAGTCAGAATATCTAAAGATAGAAAACACAAAGGTACATAAGCAAAGATACAGGCTTGTGTGACTTGCTCCTTCTAGCTTGGCACATATATCTCTACATTCTTTCCCACTTCCTGTATCTACAGGATTAGTTTTGGCTAACTCAGTTCTGGTCTTTGCACCTGCACAAAGTCAAGAGTGGAGAGCTTTATCAGGGTAATATGTGACAAGTGGTTCTTAAAACATGGCTTGGACTCTATTCGATACACTCCACCCTTGGCTCTCTACATCTTGCACTTTCTTCTGATGCAAGTGGAGCCAGTGAAATGGAGTCTTAATTTCTTTGCTTTGTCTAAGTAAACATTTTATAATTGGAGGACTGAAACATATTAAAACTAGAATTAGAACAGCCAGAGGAATGATGGACATTAGCCAATGCATCATTGAGGTCAATGGATTGACATTAAAATAATTCCATATTTTTTTAGCCATATCTGAAGGTTTCGACCCTTTATGAAATGCTGTAGAAATGTCATTCACAATTTTATTTACAGGTCATGACTCCACTGTGTAAGAGAAAATACTTTATTACTCCTTGATCACTTGCCACTCAGCACCCCAGAGGTTCAAACATCATTCTCATAGTAGCTCATGAAGAGTGCAGAATCCTCACATATTTATTGTTACTGTCTTGTGCTTTTGTGCATTTTAAAAACTAATTGTGGATCACAAATAGGTTAAAAGGGATACCACTAAGTCTAAAAGGCAGTGAATAAGAGCCATGACTGAGAAGTAAATATCAAAGGAACTGTTTAAATGTCTTCTTATCATAAAAAAATTAGAAGCAAACTAGAAGATCAAGGACTAGTTTACCTGTCAGATCTATGGAAAGGGAAACAGTTTTTGACTAAGGAAGAGTTGGAGAACATCACTAAAAACAAACTAGATGATTTTGATGACATTAAATGAAAAAGTTTTTGCACAGACAAAATCACTGTAACCAAGCTCAAAAGAAATACAGTAAACTAGGAAACAATCTTTACAACTAATGTTTCTGACAAAGCTCTCAGAACTAAAATATACAGAGAACTGAGTCAAATTTTTTTTAAAAAGCCATTCTCCAAATGACAAATGGTCAATTGCAAAAGCAATTTATAAGATGAGGAGATCAAAGCAATCCATAGTCATGTGAAAAATTTCTCTAAATCATTATTTATTAAAGATTAAAATGCAAATTAAAGCTTCTCTGAGGTACCACCTCACAACTCTCAGACTAGCCCATATGACCAGAAAGGATAATGATCATTGTTGGAAGGGTTGTGGGAAATCTGGGACACTATTACATTGCTGGTGGAGCTGTGAACACATCCAACCTTTCTGGAGAGTAATTTGGAACTAAGCCCAAAGGGCAACAAAAATGTGCATACCCTTTGATCCAGCAATACCACTACTGGGTCTATACCCTGAAGCAATGATGAAAAAGTGTAAAAACATCACTTGTACAAAAGTATTCACAGCAGCCCCGTTTGTGGTGGTAAAGAATTGGAAATCAATAAATGTCCTTCAATTGGAGAATGGTTTGCAAACTGTGGTATATGTGTGTCTTGAAACACTATTGTTCTATTAGAAACCAGGAGGGATGGGAATTCAGGAAAACCTGGAAGGATTTGTATGAACTAATGCTGTGTGAGATGAGCAGAACCAGAAAAACACTGTACACCCTAACAACAACATGGGGGTGACGATCAACCTTGATGGACTCACTCATTCCACCAGTGCAACAATCAGGGACAATTTGGGACTCTCTGCAATGGAGAATGCCATCTGTATACAGCAAAAGAACTCTGGAGTTGAAAAAAGACCAAGAACTGCTAACTTTAATTTAGGAAAAAAATCCTGATATCTTATTGTCTGATCTTGCTATCTCTTATACTTTATGTTTCTTCCTTAAGGATATGATTTCTCTCTCATCACTTTCAATTTGGATCAATGTATACCATGGGAACAATGTAAAGACTGGCAAATTGCATTCTGTGGGGGTGGGGGGAAGGGAAGTAAGATTAGGGGGGAAATTGTAAAGCTTAAAATAAATGAAATCTTTAAGAAGAAAAAATAAAAATAAATAAATGACGTCTTATTCTATCCCATGATAATTCTGAATCATTCTTTTGCACAGGAGTAATACAGATGCAAATATATCTCTAATAACAAAGCATTTGTTGTCTTATTGTTAAGGAATCCACCTTGTCCCCAACTGCTAATACAGCACCTTTACTTGAGAAAAATGAACAGAGCTTTATTTATTGGTTCTTGTTTATGTGATGCTTCAGAAATATTCTTTTGTAATTATTCTAAAAAAATGTGCTTGAACCATCTGTGTTGGTACAGTAGAGATAGCACCATAGATACAGATGAAGCTGTGTGGGATAAAAATTCACTTAAAAATATAGAGGCTCCTCTCAGTTAAAAAGAAAGTTTATATTGACTTTTCTTGAGAAAAGGTAGAGAAGATCAAGAAGTTTTATACAAAAAATCTACTGAGTAACAAAAAAAAGAATAGGATGTTTTCATAAAATATGACCCTCAAGATGTGAGGGTATCAAAAGAACATTTCTAATGACCTTTTTTGTCTATCTAAATGAATTACTGTCTGAGTATACAAGGTCTTCCAAGAAACTCTACTATCTTCTTAGTTTAATACTTCTCATCAAACAAGAGAAGGCAGTTTATTGTTCTCCCAGTCTATCACCAAATAGGTGGATAACTAAGAGTGCAAGTCCTCCTTGCTGGAAGTATTCCACTGTTTCCCTCCCTCACAGAATCGGGAGGTTGTCTGACTGAGAATGCAAAGCCTCTCTCCCTCCTTCTTCTAAGAAAAGTCTAAGAGCTGTGAACACATCCAAACTTTCTGGAGAGAAATTTGGAACTACACCCAAAGGGCAACAAAAATGTGCATACCCTGTGATCCAGCAATACCATTACTGGGTCTATACCCTAAAGAGATGATGGAAAAGCATAAAAACATCACTTGTACAAAAATATTCATAGCAGCCCTGTTTGTGGTGGCAAAGAATTGGAAATCAAGTAAGTGTTCTTCAATTGGGGAATGGCTTAGCAAACTATGGTATTGGTATGTCTTGGAAGACTTGTTCTATTAGAAACCAGGAGGCATGGGAATTCAGGGAAGCCAGGAAGAATTTGTATGACTTAATTCTGTGTGAGATGAGCAGAACCAGAAAAACACTGTACAGCAACATGGGGACGAAGATCAACCTTGATGAACTCACTCATTTCATCAGTGCAACAATCAGGAACAATTTGGGGCTGTCTGCAATAGAGAATGCCATCTGTATCCAGATAAAGAACCATGGATTCTGAACAAAGTCCAAGGACTGTTAACTTTAATTTAGAAAAAAAAAAAAACCCTGATATCTTATTGTCTGGTCTTGTTATCTCTTTTACTTTATGTTTCTTCCTTAGGGATATGATTTCTCTCTCATCACACTCAGTTTGGATCAATGTACAGAATGGAAACAATATAAAGATTGCCAAATTGCTTTCTGTGGGAGGTGTGGGGAGCGAAGTAAGATTAGGGGAAAAAAATGTAAAGCTCAAAATAAATAAAATCTTATTTTTAGGTTTTTGCAAAGCAAATGGAGTTAAGTGGCTTGCCCAAGGCCACAGAGCTAGGTAATTATTAAGTGTCTGAGACCAGATTTGAACCCAGGTACTCCTGACTCCAGGGCCGTGCTTTATCCACTGCGCCACCTAGCCTCCCCAATAAATAAAATCTTTAATAAAATATTAAAACAAACAAATAAAAAAATAGCCTAAGAGTAATAGTCTATTTGTTTTAATGATTTTTAACCCTGAGAGGAAAATTATTCACTAGGAATATTCACTCTCAAGAGGGAATATTCCACTTGAAGCTAATATAGAGGCAAATAACATGATTCCATTCACAATGCAAGATATTCAACTTTTCTGCCTAACACGAGTTTGAATATCCTTTCTTTTATTTGCCAATATACATAATACTTGTTCCACTGCTCTAGTGTACCAATCTTTTTTTTTTTTTTACCAGGATTAATGCCCAATAAGGGTCTTGTAACCATAAAAATCCTATCATTTATATTGGGCCCAATACATGATACTATTGTACAATTAGAACAGTTCACATTCCAATCATGTCCTTCTTTTCAAAATGTAAATTTATTTTTTTCTTGTTATCATAAAGGATGTATTTCCCCAAACAAGCCCTTATGTCAGTAAATCCTTTGCTGGTCTGATGTCTATGGCCTTGGTAATCATGTATTATAGAAATATGGCCTATTACTGCAAACATTTCCATATATGTTTTTGTGGTCTCCCTAGTGGAGATAGCCAGACTGGCATAACCCATCCCCCATAAATTGTGTATGTTCCAGGGGGATGATCAGACCATGAATGAATAATTACCTCTTGAACTATTTTGCCCATGTTTACTTCCTTTTACTCATACCATTCATATTCCATAAGGAATGGAATCTAACATTTAACAAATGTTGGATATCTATTCTTTAGTGTCTGTGTTTTCAAGTTACAACATAAAAGTGTATTCTTTGGGAAAAGTACTGAATCATGACTGTGATTTCCTTTTAGTTCCATTACTGAAATATTAAACAGGATAATCCCAATTATATTAAGTTCTTTTGATGCTTACAAACCCAAAGTCATTCTGGTAAGGGAAAAACAAGGATTTCCTTCATCATTTTCTGTGGAAAGACAAATAGGAAGATCCCTGCCAGACCAGTAAATTTAAGTGGTATAGCTTGATGTGCGTAATTAGGCTGTGAAGGATCCATAAGTTTATAACAATGTCTCTGGCCCCCCTTGTACTACCATTTATGAAAATTTCAGGAATTTGTTCTTCCCAAGTCACTAGTCTTAACCATGGAGGATTTTGCATACATTCCCAATTTTCGGTTCCAGTGACCCCTGGTGTTGTCATGGGCAAACTCATAAAGATAAGCTTTCTCAGCAAGGTGTTTATATTCCAGTTAGGTCTCTTCCTTTTTCTTTTCTTTTTCTCCTGCTGTATTCTGCATTCCTGGATTTTCCAATAAAAGGTGTGTATATAGCTCTCAGAATCCAAACTTTCTCCCCATTATCTATGGAAATACAAGCATACCCTAAACTCTTTATTAATTTATCAGGTCCTTTCTATACCTTATCTTTAGGATTCTTCCATTTTAACATCACTTTGCAGATCCTGTGTGTCTAATATCTTCTGCATTCTTGTTCATTTTAAACTGTCTTTCCGCTGGAGTTTTTCCTTTTTGATTCGTCATTAAGTAGTTCATAGTAAATATAACCTAATTCAACAAGGGTCTTGATGACAATCTCCCACCTTTCTTTTGTTTTACAAGTAAAGTTTTAATATCTCTATTCCTCCTTTTAAAGATAGCTTGTCCTGTGGGATTATAAGGAATACCAAGAATATGGTGTATTCTATGTTCTAGACAAAATTGTTTGAATTTTGTTCTGGTATATGCAGGTCCATTATCAGTTTTTATAGATTTTGGAGTTCCTAAGAGAGCAAAACAAAAGAGTAAATGTCCTATAACATGTCTAGATGATTTACCAGTCATAGGAGTGGCCACAATAAAAGAAGAGAAAGTATCTTTGACAATATGTACATTTTTAAGTTTTCCAAATCATAGGACATGTGTAACATCCATCTGCCACACTTCCATAGGATATACACCTCATGGATTAATACTACTTACTGAAATGGGAAGAAATGGGAGACCCTTTGGACACAATTTAACTATTTGCCTAGCCTGTTCTCTTGTAATATGAAATTGTTTCCTCAATATTTTTGCAGATTAATGAAACTTTCCATGTGACTGCTTCAGAAAAGTTTAAATTTAATAAACCATCAGCAACTGAATTCCCTTCTGCAATTGGTCTGGAAAAAACTAGTATGTGAGGGGTTATGCATTATGTAAACATTCTCTTGTTTTAATCTTGTGGTATTTTGTAAAGCCTGGAACAATTGAGTTACCTCATTCTGTTGATCCCTTATGAAGCCTATTTCAATATTTTTTACTACTCCTTACTCCCTATCTGATATGATGTTGAGAGGGCTTCTTATCTCATGGCAGACACCTAATATTGCATACAATTCATCTTTTTCTGTTAACCTAAGGGACATAATAAGAAGCTAAATAATTTTTTGTAGCATCTGTGAAGACTGTGATTGCTCCTTGTATAGGTGTATTATTTATATTTTAGGTGGTAATCCAATGGTGTCTTCACATGAATTTTGCCAATTTGTAAGTTGGATTACAACCTATGATTCCTGGAGACATTGCTAAAAGAATTTGCCACTCAGTGATTTCCCTGAATAAATCATCTATTTGACTTGTCAAGTTTCCTACATGTGTATGAATTGGATATGTGTCTGTTAATTGTATACCTCTTTTTAAGAGATTTTCTGATTAATGTAGCTACCGTATCATACAAGACTGCTCTTATTTAGTTAAAATGAATTTCAGAGATTTCTCAAGAGAAGGTGAGTTTCCTGCTTCTTTCACCAATATGGCTGTGGCCACCACTTCCTGCCCACAGGTGGATAATCCTCTTGTGACAGGGTCTAGTACTTGGGATAGGAAAGTTTTGGGTCTCCTTTGCCCACCTCTTATTTGTTCTAGGACTCCCAATGTTACCCCATTCTTGACTATGTTCACAAACAGATAAAAGGGCTTTTCTAATGTTGGCAGTGCTAATGTTGGGGGTGAAATAAGCACTTGTTTTAGTTTCTCAAAGTTTTGTCTACTTTCAGGATCCTAATCTATGCAGTCCAGACTCTGCTCCCATAGGTGTTGACATAGGGGTTTAGTGATCAGTGCTTAGGAGTCAATCCAGGTCCGGTAGTACCTAATTAGACCCCCCCAAATCTTCCTCAGCTCTTTCTTGGTCTTAAGTAATGAAGTGTGCAGATTACCCTTAATCCTAGTTGGATCAAGCCTCTTACTTCCCTCACTGATAAAATGTCCTAAATATTTGACCACCTTTTCTACAAACTGGAGCTTTTCCTTTGAGACCTGGAATCCATATTCTCCCAGAAAATTCAGTTATTTTATAGTACACTTACTAGTGTGTTTCCTATTATCTCCTTCAATCAGAAAATTATCCACATATTGCAGGACCCTAGCACCCTCAACCGGGGTAAAATTCTCCAAATACCTTTCCAGAACCTGTCCAAATAGATGTGGAAATTCTGTATATTCTTGAAGTAGAACATACCATTGAAACTGTTGTTTCATTCTAGTATCTGGGTCCTCCCATTTGAAGGCAAATATCTTTCTGCTGCCTTCCAGGGGGCAGCTGCAGAACACATCCTTCAAATGTATCACACCAAACCATCTTTCTGACTGGCAGAATGGGAATGTTCAAGGGTGAGATATCAAGGTTCCATCAGGTGATTTTTTCAGGAGTCCCTGTATAACAGATTTCAGTCCCACCCTGCCTTCACTTCCCTTGGTCTTAAAGGGTAATTTTGATAGGGGTTATCTCAATTCTGCCTTGGTTATCAGATCCCACCCAGATGTTGAAGAAGATAACAACCTGGTTGCTCTCCTGGAGACTCACTATTCTCCTCACTATACTAGTCCCTTTTTGTATTAAAGCTATGCCTAATTTAGCAATTAAGTCTCTTCCTAATAGATTAGTTCCAGCCTCCAGGATCAGTAGTTTGTTAATTGTTTCTTGTTTTCCCAATTTAACTTTGCATTTCCTGGTCATAGGGAAAAGGAAGTTTTCTCCCTTGACTCCTGAGATAAACAAGATTTCCTTGGATAATTCACTCCTGTGAGGGAATAGGCTTGCTGTTCTTTCTTCCTTCATGCATAGTCCCTCAAAATATGTTCTTCTGTTCGACACTCCTAGGCATCCCAGCTTCATGGCCATGGCCTATGAATCAGAATCCCTTCTGTCTTCTAAATTCTTCTCTTCCTCCTGAATTTGTTCCTTTTACAGCTTGTACAAAAACCTTAGCTTTCTGCTTCTGTTTCTCATTGTTTCTCCTGGTGTAGACTTTGGTAGCTTCCCCCAATAGACCAGTAAGGGACTTATTATTTCACCCTGATGTCTTCTGTTACTTTCCACCAATGTCTGGCCAGGAGTTAGTCAAAAATGCAGTTTTAGGGTTCCCTCAGTTTCTGGGTCAACAGGGTCAAGTCCAGAGTACTTTCTCATGCTTTCTTTTAATTTATTTAGATATTTAGATATCTAGATATTTAGATATTTAGATAAAAGGAACTCTTCTCTCCTCTTTGTCATCAAAAAGGTTTTCTTTTAAATTTTGAGCTTTCAGTACTGCATTTCTAACTCCTGTAATTTCCAATTCCCTGAAGTCCTGCAAATGCCTCAGTGGACTGGGTTATGAAACTTTTGATCAGCTGGAACAATTCCCACTGCCAGGGGTGCCTGCTGTTCCATTCCTTCAAGGCCTCTCCTTTTATCATCCCCCATTCCTCCTGTGTCAATAGGTTATTGGAGATGGACATTAGCTCATCCCAGGTGTAAAAGATTGGGCCCAGAAATTGATCAAATTGTTTGGCTAGTTCTGTGGAGTCTTCCATTAAATATTTCATTTCCTTTTTAAAATACCTGACATCATTAGTGCTGAATGGGTCATTTACATAGCCCATGGCTCCTGGCCCAGTGGGAACCTTCCTAAGGGGATGCAACTTAGCTCCTGGTATCCTGGAATCTTGTGACCCCAAGGGGAAGATTTCAAGATCCCTTTGTATTTGCCTAATTGCACTCTTTAGGGTAGCATGAGGGCCTGGCATAATAAGAGTTGTAGAGGTGGAAGCAGAAGCAACAAAGGTAGGAGCAGTAGGTGGGGGATTGAGATAAGCGGGAGGAAGTGATAGGAGATGATCCCACTCCTATTTCCATTCTTCCTTCCTTTCATCTCTCTCTTTTTGGCTCAAAAAATTTTCTCTCTGGGGAGCTATAGGCTAGCATATATATTTCTTTCTCCACATTGATAGGCTCTCTTCCAGTCACAAACAAATTTAATTTTTGACACACCCAATCTTCAGCTGAGCCACCAAGTCGTCCTCCTATATCCTTGTTCCCCCCTCACAAAACAACAATATTTTATCATTTTTTCTACTTTTATCTCTATTTTGGTACTCATTCCAATTACTTAGTCTATTCCCTAAGGGATTATCTGTTGATAATATCTTTAATAGTAGTAAATAGTAACTTTATTTCTTTGTCCCCAGAGGAGGGCTTGAACTGAACTGTTCCCATTTAAAAATACTTGTAAGGAGTCAGAGCACTTAGAAGTCTGGTCCTTTTTATGCCCAATTCATTGGAGTCTCCTCCAACCCTCAGTAACCCAAATGTTCCTGACCCTCCAGGAATGTACTAACACTCAGATTCCAAGGTCTAGGTTTACTTTGGGTTCCATGGACAGAAGTTGCCTGACTGCTGTCCTCACTGACCAGTTGAGTTTGCAGTCACAGAGCTTGCTTTTGCAATGAGTCTCTCTTCTTCAGGTTACTTTGCTCAGAGGAGGGCCAAGGACTTCTGAATGGTGCCAAAATCAGACAGGGTGCCTTTAGCCAAATTCAAGAACCCAATGATCCCCCTACTGATCATGTGATCCCCAAAGAGCCCCCAAAACTGTATGGTCCAAAATTGCTCTTATTTAATTAAAATGAATTTCAGATATATCTCAAGGTTCAAGGTACAAAGGTAGAAGGTACAAGGTACAGAGGTACAAGGTAGAAAAATTTTATTTGTTTCTCATGAGAAGCAGGCATCACTTTTGCTGTGCAAATGGCTGAAGAAGGGTGCCAAGTACAAGTAGCAAGAGTATTGTATAGAGCTCCTGACTCAACATCAGCCCTGCCACTGGCCTTTATCCTCATTGGCTGAGGACATAGTCTTACAATCTAAGTGCAAAATCTAGCCTGGATACAAGGAACAAGGAGGTAATATACAGGATGTAAATGGAAGCATATCTGCACCAAAGTGCCTAATGCAGGAAAGAGGAGGTGGGGATAACATGTTTCAGGAAATGTTTTGATTTATCAGATTCTAGGGGGTGGGGAAGTGCAGGATGCCTCTAAATCATTTTCTGTAAGAAATCTTGCATTTTAACCCTTTCACTACCATGTTTGGATAAGTGTGTTCTAATTTCCTGGGTTGTTAAGTAAAAATGCCCATTCAATTGTTGAAGGCCAGCTCCTGGGAGTGATTTATATAGATCTTTGGTGACCTTTTCCATCAGAGATATGTATCATTAAATGGACTCTCCAGTGAATCCTGACCTGGGAAAGTCTGTGACTCTGGAGGTGGTAAAAGACTTTTCTGATAAAGAAGTCTGCAGATTTCTAAGGATATGTAATGTAAATTTAGCCATGGAAATTGTGAAACTAGTTCTCTTCTAACTGGTCATCCCTGATATAAGGTTTTGTTATAAAAATAGACCAGAAGAGTTTGTATCACAACCTTGTGTATGTCTCTATTTGACCTCACAAATCAATGTCCAGACACAGCAGAGCTACTGTGGGTGATAACTGGTACCCAAACCAGGATGGACCTGGAGGGTAATCAGTCTTTAAAGGAAAGACATTGTCCTGCTGGATCAAAAAAGAGCACTCTTGAAGGGATGGCAAGCATTAAGGTAAATAACTTTTTATTTTTTCATCAGGTCTAAAACAGAGAGCATTGATATGGACCAGGGACAGTCCAAGGATAGAGGACATTATTTGAAAGTGCTAAAGCAGATAGTTAAAGAATGAGGCTTGTTAATAACAACAGAACAATTGGAAAAATTTATTGAATGTGTACAAAAATGTTGTCCTTGGTTTCCAGAAGGAGTACTAAGTACTGAAAAATGGGAAACTCTGGGGAAGCAGAATGATGATCATTTTAAACAGGAAGGTCAGGAGGCATTTCCTATAGGAGTCTTTTCATTGTGGAACATTTTAAAAATCTGTCTGACTCCACCTGGAGATGTTCCTTTGGCTCAAAGTATATTAAAAGTTGATGTAGATGTTCAAACTATTCAGGAGGAAGATAAGAGTAAAAAAAATGGTGGGTTTTACCTCCAACACCACCTCCTCCGAACTTTAATAACCCACCTTCTGCTCCTTTACAATCTAAAGAAGAAAACACTAGCAGAGATAAGGTGCATATAAATGCTATTCAAAAAAGCAGTGCTTAAAAGAGAAGAGATTCCATGGGACATGAGAGTTATTGTTCTCTTTTCCCATGCTTTATTCCAGGGATTGTTTTGAGAGAATACAATAATTTAAATTTCAAAACATTTAAAGAATTTAAATCAGCAACAAACAATAACCTATATGTCGTAACTATGATGTCTTCTGGTAAAACTTTCCACTGAAATATATCATACAGTTTTTTAATGATTTACACTGGGTATTGAGAATGCAAACTACTTGCAGTACCCTGGTTGTATTCGTATAGTGTAAAAACAATCTTTCAAATCTATTATCCACAATGGTCAGTCCATAGGTATCAGTCCATAGGTGACGGAAGACTGGGTTGCCAAGAACCCATAGTTTCCATAGCCTCATTTACTTTTCTTTGATCTGTAAGCATTCTCCATTTTCCTGATTTCTTTTTAATGGTAAGTACTGGGGAATTAATTGTATAGGCTGTTGGATGGTTCTATATGCCCATGGTCTAATTGTTCCTTTGTGGTATTTTGTAAAGCCACCACTTTTTTAGTAGGAAGGAGTCATTGCTCTACCCATATAGAGGACTGATTTTTCCATGTTGCAGGGTTATCATATTTTGATTAGGTGGTGGAATGAAATGCAATAGCTCTTGCTAAAAATGGGATTGTATTGACATTTCCATTAACTGTAAGATACCTCATCCCAAAAGCGCAATAGGAAGGGTGTCTAGCACATAAGGTTTGAAAGGTCCTCTTTTTCCTTCAACTCCCCAAATCAACCACTGGGAACTAATAGAAGGCTCTTGGATTGACCTCACACCCTACATGTCAATGTTACTGACTTGTGTTGGCCACTGAGGAGGCCATTGAGCCTGACTGATTACTGACTTGCCTGCCTCTGTATTGATGATAACCTGTATAAGTCTTCCATTTACTGCTATTGTTAATATAGGCCTATCCTCAGTGAGTTGCTGGACCCAAAAAGTATCTATGGAGGAATGTAGTTGGTTTTTTCACTTATTTCCTGAAGTAATGTATCATGCAGAGTGAAAGGCATAAATGTTTTTCTAGTGTTGATTGGATTGACAGTGGACCATCTAGTTTGTGATGTATTATTTGTGGTGGGATTTCCAGGTGTGTAAAAGGTGTCAATGGACCAGGAAGGGTGCTCTCCCTGGATCAAGTTTTAGAAAGTTTTACATTTTAGTCTCTCTAACCTCTCCAGGTGAAAGGCTCTGTTCTACCTGTACTTTTGATAGTATTGATGTCACTGTGTATTGTCCTTCCACCGACTCAGAACCTTGCTGGGAAATATAGACTTTGGAGGCCCTAGGGCTCCCAAAGCCATTGTCTGCTTTGTTTGCACGGGGTCTGAGGCCTGGCCCCTTCTCCAGTTTCTCGACTGAGGGGTATGACACTCTGATGTCCACTGAAATCCTTTCTTACATTTTGGGCAGGCAGTTGTGGGCCTTATTGAATCTTGTCTCTGATTATTCTGGGAGCGAGTTCTGCAATCTTTTTATAAATGTCCTCTTTTCCCAATTGAAAACATGCCATGTCCTTTTTATTTTGGGAATGCTTTGTTATTCCCACTGCAACCAATTCAATCAATCATCATATCAACATCAAATATCGACATTCCTACTTCTAAGAAATTTCTAATAATTTCTTCCACTAGAGTATCCCTTCTCAAACTACTTAAGATCTTTTTGAAATCAGTGTTGCAGTTTTCATAGACCATGCATTGCAAAAGTATTTCTGCCACTGGGCCTTCCCCTGTTGGTCTGGTTATAGCCATTTTAAGTCTTGCAATAGAATACACATAGGGTTCTATAGCCCCTATGATTAATTTTTTGTAAAAGACTTCCCCCAGAATTCAAGCCTGATGAGCACAGGTAGCAATTTGCTGATACACTTAATGAATGTATCCTAATTGCTGGTTCACTATGCTGTTGTGGCCAGTCCCTGCCAACTGATCATATTCCTCCTCTTGGACCCCTGGTGTCTCAAAATTTTTGAAATCCTGTAAGTGCAGTTATGTTGAAACTCTACATGCCACTGCATAAATTTCCCTGGAGAGAAACATAGTTTAGTGTAGGGGATCTTCCCTACCCACCTAAGGGTTGCAAGAGCTTACCTGTGATACGCTCACCTTCCGGGCATCCCCAGGCCTATTGTCCTGCAACAGTCTTGGACTGAAGAGTTGAGAGAAGACATAAGGCAAGGAGAGTGCAAGCAAACAGTTCTTTATTACAGCACATTGCAGTTACATTTTGCCCCCTCCATTGTTTACCAGCTCTTTCTTATAACCCTGAGTCAGCCTGATCAGCTCGTGAAGCCTTTGTGTACAGAAGAGAAGGAGCCAATCAATGAAAGCCTTGTCACCATGTTCTGCCTCAAGCCCTACCCAGCAATTCATGGAATAGCAGGTCCTCAGAGTAACTCAAAACAGGTTGGGGCCCTCAGCACTTCCTTAATTATCATGGTTTCAACTTCCCCTTCAGTCCCTCAGTCCCTCGGTTCCATGAGAATGTTCCCTGTACTTGACCTTAGCTCCTTTCATCTCCCCCTTTTTGTTTTGCATGAAGCGCATATGATGGACTGCTCCCAAGCCAGGTTTCCTTTTAGATTAGATACCAAAGTTTGTAGCAGGAGAGGTAAACATAACATTTTAAGAAGCAGGATCCCAAATAATTCAGCTAGCCCAATCACTAAGTGAAATCCCCACTGATTAAAAGAAAAATGATTTAAAAAATCAATAATATCTTGGGCAGCCTTGTCAGGTATCAAATCCTCTGTAGAAGCTTGATCAATTTCAGCAGCAAGTTTATCTAAGGAGTCTATGCTTAACCCCGTGGATCCATTGGTAACCCCATTCAGTTGGTTCCTTACCTTATCCCAAGGAAAACGTGTGTCATTATAGAGGACTGAAGTCACATACATATGAGGGAATGTTTAATCATGTTATGCTCCCTGCATAACTGTAAGGGCATCAACTTTATCGCCAACAGTTATAACAACATCTCTCAATACTCTTAGATCAATATAAAAGTCATTGTTAATCCTAGTCTGTAAATGAAAGCCTCAGGACACATTTTGGGCCAGGTCATTCAAAAAGTGTGTTTGCACCACCTGGTTCTGTACAGTTGTTACACTCTCAGGCCAGGTTCATGGAAGATGTTAACAAGGTGATAAGAGTCCCTATCACCACACAGCTTATACATCTTTTTTTTTTCCTGCTACATGACCCTATAGCTCACTCATGTATGAGCTCCAATGTATGATCCCCTTTCATAGTAAACTACCCCTGTGTGTGAACTGGTGTGACTGCCAACATGTTTTGGTATTTTTTTTTAGGTTTTTTGCAAGAGGACAGTGGGGTTAAGTGAATTGCCCATGGCCACACAGCTAGGTAATTATTATGTGTCTGAGGCCAGATTTGAACTCGGGTACTCCTGAGTCCAGAGCTCTATTCACTACGCCACCTAGCAGCACCCATGGTTCTTTTTATAATCAGAATTTTCTGATTGTTACCGATTTAGGTCTCAGACATTCACTGACAGTAGAATTCATACATGTTATATTGTAAATGGTCCCATTCATAAATTTTTGCATTTTCAATTCTTTTCCATATAAAAACATAATTGCACCCTTTCAGACAAACTCAAGTCATTGCCCAATAGCGGAACCTCCCCTCTTTTGAATTCCACCAATCAGTGGTATAATTTGGTCCCCACAGTCCTTGGCTTTTATGTGAGTCAATGACAATGTGACCCAAGGCCATGGCAATTCGATGGTAGTATGTCACCTGTCCTTTTGGTGTTATCCACGTTGGTAACATCACAACAGTCTCATTCTCATGTAAATGCCAAGACTGAAGTTTCACTTCCCTCTGGTTGATATAAGTTTGATGGTTCATGTGACAATGTTGCATGTAGGGTAAAGGGCCCCATGAGACATTCACATGAGGACATAGTATCATTTTCCCTGTCTGCAGAGTAAGGTTTGCAGGGCCAGGGCTCCCTTTTAGCATCATCATGTGTACAGATTCCTTGCCCTGCTTGAATGATTCAGTGTTCAAAATTACCATTTTCCATTCTCAAACAGTGCTTAGCATGGTTAGTTCTCATACAAAATGGGGCTCCTGCTTCTAGTCCTGTGAAGTTCATTCAGAGTGTGGAACTGTTACCTCCTTGTGAAGTCAGTTATAATTCTTCTTTAAGCCACCAGAATGCATTACCCCTCAGCATAAGAGGTAGTAATTCTTTACCCATTATCACCAATACTAGCCATGGAGGGTTCCTTATGAAGACCCATCATTGTTACATCTCTTTCTTCTTCTGTAGTGACCTGAAGTCCTCCTAGGAGTATTACCAAATGGAGGTAGCCATGCTGCTTCATGTTCCTTCTTCATCTCCTATTCTTACTGGGTCTCTCTTTCTTTGATATTAATAAGGAATTCAATGGAGGCATTTCTTCATAATCTAAACAGCCACTTGTTTGCTTAGGCCGTAAAGGTGGTGCAGAGAGAAAGCAGGCAAATGAAAATGGTTATAAGCAGCATAAGATCATAAGTAAATTCAAAGACAGCAGGAATAGATAAAGCTTGATTTACCATTGTTTCCCTCAAAAATAGGACCTTCTCCAGCTGTGTGAGAGCAGATATGTAAAATGTAAAAAGGATTCTGTCTACCCCATGTGATATTTTGTGTCTGATGAGGCAATTCTCCCAATGTAGTATTCTTATTTTCAATATATGAGGTTACCAGTCTTTGTATAACTTTTATTGCATATTCACTGTCTGATATGATGTTGATGGGTTCTTCAAATTTAGCTAGGGATATTAGAATGGCCAATAATTCATTTTATTGAATGGAGGAATAAGGGGTGTTTATGACTTGTATCACCAGGTCCTCAGGGCAATATGTAGCAGCCTGCCTATTCTTTGTTGCATCTGTAAAAATATTTTTTCCTCTTATTGGACTAAGAGATGTAACTTGAAGTGATATCATATCCCAACTATTCAGAATTTCAGGGAAGTAAGGGAGAAGGACTACATTGTACCTCAGCCCAATAAGACACTAGGAACTATTCTTCTGATGTAGCCCTAAGATGTTCATAGGTCTCTGTTTTCAAAGGAAGCCAAATGAGGGACATCCATCCAGATAGTATTTCTGCTCTTTGACTGCCTATAATTATTAAATTGAATGCATCTTTATTTGTCTCAATGAGGGTCCTTTTACCCTTGCTATTGGGATATATCCACTCAATCACTCTCTGGGCTTGGTGTATAGCACCATAAGGTCATATGTCTTTCCAATGGGGACTGACCGTTAACCCTCTCTGTACCTCCTGTCTCCACTCACCTCAAGATGACCTTCAAGGCATGCTTGGCTTGACTTGTCCATACCCTAGTGGATCAAAGGTTAGGATGGACTTTCAGGATTTCATTATTTTTATTAATCCAGGGGAAATTCAAATACGACTCTGAAGCCAATGTATATTCCCCACTAATTTCTGGAAATCATTTAGCATTTTAATTTGTTTTTATTAAATGGAGGGAGCATCTGAGTAACTTTTTATATCATCTATGATGTAACCCAAGTACTAGCTTATGTGTTGCTGGGTAATACAGGCAAGATGGGAGGGGCTGGCTTTCTTCTGTCTTTTTGAACTCACAAGATTCTTCCTTTCCTCTCTGTCTCCTTATTTTATACTTGAATGTTTTGCTCAAAACATCTATTTTCTCTTAGTTCCTTCAGAGGAGTTAAGCAGAACTTAATAATATTATATAGTGAAAAAAACTTCCCAGGAAATTCTCCAACCCTATCTGAGCCTGATATTCTGTCATCTTTTTACCTACTATTCTCTAGTCATGTAAATTGAAAGTACCATATTGACAAAACCAAGGAGAGCAAAGAAATACTGTACTTAAGAACTCCTGAATTTGTTTCTATGTGATGTATAATCTCCTTTCTTTGGTCACTTATTTCAAGACCCATGCATATGATTCTTGATCTCTTATACCCATTTTAGAATGTTCATGGGCCACCTCTGCAGTTTAATCTTAATCTCCGTATAAGTCAGAAAATTGTGAGCTGTTAAGCCACTTTGAAAATGAAATTGTTGCTCTGGAACTAACTGCTCATCAAAAATGAAAGTAAAGTCTAGCTAGTTGATCAACTGAAGATCGATTCTCTGAGCCTTCCCTTTACCTTAGGTGCACTGTGTCTGTTGCGCAGGACTCCTTCCCTGCTTGACAAGGGACTTCGCCACCAAAGGATCAGACAGCTTCTGGACAGCTTTAGGTTCCTGTTTGGGTGCCAGTTGTAGGGGTTGGCCACATTCCCATTGCTCGCTGAGAAATTGAAAAGAAAAAAATACAATGCAGGTGAGAATGCAAGAAAGGAATCTGTTTATTCATACGAGTCAGATTATTTAAAAGTAGAAACCACAATGGTATGTAAGCAAAGATTCAGGCTTGTCTGATTTGCTCCTTCTGGCTGGTCATGTGTATCTGTAGATTCTTTACTGTGTCCTGTATCTACAGGATTTGTTTTGGCTAACTCATTTCTGGTCTCTGTACCTACACAAAGTCAAGAATAGATAACCATATCAGGGTAATTTGTGAGCATATTTCTTGAGACCAGGTGGTTCTTAACACCTGGCCTGGACTCCATTCCATACACTCTACCCTTAGCTCTGGATCAAAGGGTATGAACAGTTTCACTGTGTGGATACACAGGCTATTCTAACAGCCATGACACAAATCATCTCCAAGTAAAACTGCCACCTGAACAGTCTCAGGAGCTGGCAAGCTGCCCTGAGAGATAAGGTGAGCCAGAGTCCTTGGAAGCCAGAGTCCTTGGGAACTGGACATCCCGCCTCACTGACCAAGGGCACTAGACACAGCTATGCCTTATCACCTCCCCCCAATGTACCCCCCTATCCCATAATGCAGGACACTGCACATACACCCTGATTTAAATCCTCCCCCAATTCCCTCATTATTCTTTGTTCTACCCCAGAAGACCTAATAGTATATATGTAATAGCTAAGCAGTAATAAAATTGAGCTGGAGGCATAAGGCAGTAGTGGCTTGACTCCTTATTCTCAGCTCCCCTCCTGGAGGGAGGTTGTCACTGTGGGCCCCAAGGAAGCAAGCCACACCATCACTGACCTTTTGGCATAATTCCAAATTGCTCTCCAGAAAGACTTGATTAGATCACAATTCCACCAACAATTCATTAGTGTTCCATTTTTCCCACATCCCTTTCAATATTGATTGTTTTCCCTTTTAGTCATATTAACCAATCTGATAGGCATGAAGTGACACCATAGAGTTGTTTTAATTTTACTCCTTCCTGATTTCTTCAAGGAAGTCTTTCTGTGCTGGAGACCCAATCATATTCTCAGAGGTTCTAGATCTCTCTGAGTGAGGGTCTTTTCCCTTCTAGGAATTTTTCTATGGCCGCCCCTTCTCACTGGCCTTTATTCATTTTCCTAAGATCTTGTGTGGGGGAGGGGCTGGTTCACAGAGGCTTAGTGTTGGCATCCCTAAAAAGCTTTACTGACTGGGTTTAGTAACTCCACTTGGTCTGGCCAGTAGGGGGTGCTAGAGACTGAAATTTGTCCTCTAGCCCTCTGGTAAGCCCTAGATCATCAATCCCACAGCCAGTGCCTCCACTCTTCAGTTGGCTCCCACAGCAAATGTCTCCATGGCTGATCTTAGGTTAGTCCAGCTCTCACCCCACCCCAGCTGGCTCTCTGCTCTCTGCATCTGTCTCACCCACAATCCCCAAAGACAGACCTTGAGATAGGTGTTCTTCTCCTAGCTTCTCTCTCTGGATTTTGTTGATTGGCTTTCTTTTAAGAGGTTTGTTTCATATTATAAATGATGGAAGACCAGGAGACCCTAGCACAGGGTCTGTCTTCTCTCTGCCATCTTGGCTGGAAGTTCCCCCAATTGTATTTTTAAAGGATTTGTTTTCTTCTGTTACTTTTTGTTGCAAGAAATTAATTTTCTCTTACATTTCTTTTCCTAGTTTTTCCATTTGATTTTTAAATCCTTAGTGTGCCCTTCCAAGTAGTCTCTCTAGGCTACAGATTAATTCATATTGTCTGAAGCTTCACAAGTAGTACACTTCCTGCTATCTTTTTATTTGATAGTCCTTTTTCCATCCTTATCTCCAAGGTAACTTTCATTATACTCTGCTTTTCTCTGTTCTTACTCATTTTGAGATTTGTTACTAAATGTTCTTTAGAAGGGCCTACCTTCTGTGTTGAGAACCCTGGAGGCTTGCTTCCTGGGGCTTACTGGGGCTATTGATGTTAGGTGCTCCAGAGAGCTGCTCAGTGGACCTACTCATATGGCACATCAGAACCTCTTTCTCTGAACCATCTGAGTTTGGAATATAAGCTGCCCACCCTCTGCATCAATGGGATTGGGAATAGTGCTATCTTTGGGCTGTCTGTACCAGAACACCAGGCTGGGAAAACCTGGGTTCACTATCTGGGTAAGACCTTCTATTCCAATCATACCAGCTGGATGGGGGTCCTGGGTCTACATGGGAGCTTTCCCAGCCCTCAATTCCTAATCTGAACTGCAAGAGCATATGCTGGAAATCTCTCCCACAGCCAATGATCTCAGGTAGGTTGTCAAAGATCTACTGAAGAAAGTCTGGTTGAAAGGTCAGTTATGACTAAAGTCCAGGCTTTTGTACCCCTCAATCAAAAGGTTCTCCATGGAACTCTGCTGTGCTAACACAATTATGACATTACATGACCTCACTTGTGTGATAGCCTTGTACCCAAATTCCTTGACCTGGGTTACATCCTGTGCAAGTTTGAGAAATGTCATTGACTTGTTGTATCTTGTATGCTAATTTTGTGGTTTTCTGCTATAAAAAACTGATATTGTGAAAGACAGCTAGAAACCCCACCCATGTGTATGCATTTCATTTCTCTCCTGAGCCGAATTAATCCCCCCTGCCAGTCGTGGGGCTTCAACAGTTAGTCTCTGCCTCATCTTGCCATCTGTTCCCTGGGCTTTTGTTTTCTGTCCTAGGTACACTTGGGCTCCCCCATGACAGACTTTACCTGATCATCTGTCAAAGGAAAGGTCAAATTCACGGGTAGGAATCAAATAATTTTCAACTGGTTCTCTGCCCTAATGACCATTTTAAGTATACAAAAAGATATACTGACAAGTAGTTTTGTATTTCATGTATTTTATACTCAAATAAGAACAATAAAAGAGGTACATAAAGCTAAATTGTTATGTTACTAATATTAAGCAAATGGATGTGTTCTGCAGCTAATGTGAGTGTATGATCAGACCTGAGATTAGATCAGGTCTGCTCCATCTGGGTCTGAGTTGACCTAAGGTCCTTGTCCTTTATAGATGACATTTTACTTTGCATTGCCTGGGCTCATTAGTATAAGGGCCAGGGTGGGGAAAACATTATTAGTGTTTTGGTTGCAATAATTTAGGCAAGTCAACAGGAATTTAGGAGTCTTTAGTTACTCGAATCAAGGCCTAATTGTCTGGGAGCATCTAGGACAATAGCAATTGGACACAGGTACAGGCAAGCTTATATACTGAAAAACCACATCCTTGCTTACATATCTAAATTAAAATCACACATCATCCATACTTTACCTAGGGGCATTCCACGTAGGTGGTGGTGGGAGGACCATGTGTACAGGAGATAGAACCAAGCAGGAAATTAATACATAGAAGCACATTTGTTGTGGTTACAGGTGTTGGATGGGGACAAAAGGGGGTTTTGTAAACAGAATGTCAGAGTACTTCAGTGGGCTACAGTGGAAAATTTCAGGCCCCTTGCTGCTGCACTGGTGGGGCAGGTCTCAGGGGCAGGGACCCTGAGGGGCAATCATAACATTCCCTCCTCTTCTAATGTACCGACTCAAACCATTGAGTCTACTTCCTGACATAGGGGACTATAGCAGGAATGAAGGGCAACACATGGACAGACTGGACCCTGTTATTGATAAATTTAAGGAGGGAATTGATAAGTCAGGGTCCCAAAGTAAAGAGGAGAAAGAGGATGATAAAGGGCCCAGTCAGAGAGGACATGAGTAGATATCCAAGGAGACTAGAAGAACATAGAAGCAAACCAGGTAGATGACATGCAAGACTCCTTGCTATTGGCCATCGTTTGTCTAACAAGGGCTATGCTGTCCTGGATGACACCAGAGTGGTTGGCATAGAAGCAACAGATCTCTCCCAGGGCCATGCATAATCCTCCTTGCTGGAGGAACAGGAGGTCCAGTTCCCTCGAGTTTTGCTTGTTTGTTTTTGGATTTTTTGTTGTTTTTTAGGATTTTTGCAAGGCAAATGGGGTTAAGTGGCTTGCCCAAGGCCACACAGCTAGGTAATTATTAAATATCTGAGACTGGATTTGAACTCAGGTACTCCTGACTCCAGGGACAGTGTTCTCTCCACTGTACCACCTACCTGCGCCTCCCATCCAGTTATGGAGGGCCACCTCCACTTAGGAATTTTCCAGATAGGTGATTTGATTTTCTAATTCTTTAAGATCTTTGTCCACTTGGGTTCTTAGTTCAGAAACAGAGCAAAGGATAAGAGGGTCTACAAATTCTCATCAGTCTCCAGAGTCAACTTGGAAATGTAGTCCTTGAGAGCACTGTTTATTCTCTCCACTTGTCCCAGGCTTTGAGGGTGATAGGCACAGTGAAGCTTCCAAACTAACAAGGTCATACTCAAAACGCCCTGCACCAGCTTAGATATGAAGGCACAGCCATTGTCTCAGCCAATCTGCCAGGGGAGACCAAATCGGGGAATGAATTCATTCAGCCACACCTTGATGGTGGGCTTGACACCCTCTATATGGGATGGAAAAGCTTCAACCCACCCAGAGAATGTATCTATCATAACCAAAAGGTACCTATGAAACCATACTCTTGTCCCCATATTGGTGTAATCAACTTCCCAAGGATCCCCTGGGAATTGCCCCTTGTGCTGCTTTCCTTGGGGGAGGCTTGGGCCCAACCCAGCATTCACCTTGGCACATGTTAAGCATTGCTGGCAGATGGAGGGACACTAGGTCTACCACTCACGGAATCACAGTGGCTATTTACCAGTTCCATCAGTTTGGTCTTTCCCAGATGGGAAGAGGCATTGCAAATCCTTGACCAATGTTCGACTTAAAGTTTCCAGAATGGCAACCTTGTTGTCAGGATATATCAGCCATCCTGATGGTGTTGGTACAGCCCCTCAGTGCTGGGGCAAGTCCATCTCCTCACCAGTGTATACTGGATTTTCTAGCAGGTCTCTGGGAGGGAGGAGGGGCAGTTCCAATGATGGGGAGGCTGCCCACTGTGCTTCTTCATCTGCCTTCCTATTTCCCTGGGCTTTAGGGCTCATGATCTTCTGGTGCCCAGGGTAGTGAATAATAGCCATTCTTTTGAGGAGCTACAAGGATGCTAATAGGTCTATAATCTCTATCCTATTTTTTAAGGTTTTTCCCCCAAGGAAAATGGGGTTAAGTGGCTTTCCCAAGGCCACACAGCTAGGTAATTATTAAGTATCTGAGGCCGGATTTGAACTCAGGTACTCCTGACTCCAGGGCCAGTGCTCTATCCACTGCACCACCTAGCTGCCCCTCTATCCTATTTTTAATCCTCCTCCCTCTGGAATTCAACATGCCCCTCTCTTGGTAGAAGGAAACATGGACATGAGCTGTGGTGAAGGCATACCTGCTATCTGTGTAGATATTGATGATCTGCCCCTCTCCGCAAGGGAAGGCCTGAGCCACGGCTATTAATTCTTTGAGCTGACATACCTGGGGGAGGGAAGCAGACCATACCACTGCATCCAAGGTCATGATGGCTGCACCTGCCACTCACCAACCATTGAGAACATAGCTGCTGCCATCCTTGAAAAGGGACATAGCATCTGGGTAAGGGAAGTCACGAAGATACAAGTGGGAGGAGGCTAGGGTGAGAGAAAGGGACCACAATTGTGGATGGGGGATTCCTCAGAGTCATCTCAGGAGGAGGGTGGCTGGGTTCAGGTCTGTGGATTTAGTGAGAGTGATGCATGGGGGGGGCAAAAGAAGAGCCTGGACCTGAGTTATATGAGAGTTCAAAATCCACTGCTCAGAGGGGGGCAGTCAGAAGGGATTCAATCTGGTGTGGAGTGGTGATGGACAAAGACTGACCGAATATTAACTTATCAGCCTCCTTGACCAGCAAGGTCATAGCCATAACAGTTTGGAGGCATGCAGGCTATCTGGAGGCCACGGGATGGAGCCTTTTGCATAGATAAGAACCTGGTGCTTACACGGCCCTAAATCTTGTGTTAAAACTCCCTTGGCCATTCTTGGACTTTCTGAAACAAAGAGGTGGAATGGTCAGTCCAAGTCAGGTCGGGTAAGGACTGGAGCAGACACTAAAGGAGTCTTAAGAGTCTGAAATGAAGAATTTTCTTCAGGGCCCCACAGCAAGGGGGAGTCCTCCCCCGCTCCTGTGACCTAATATAGTGATTTGGCAATTTCCACAAAGCCCAGAATTCATAGTCTACAATACCTGGCAGCCCTGAGAAACTCACAGAGTTGCCGTTTGGTAGTTGGCCATGCGGTGCGGAGTATGGCCTGGATGCGATCATTGGAAAGGAAGCTCTTACCTGCTGAGAGGTTGAAACCAAGATACTTAAGCGAGGGGAGACAGAGTTGAGCCTTCTTGACTGAAACCTAGTACCTGAGGCCTGCAAGGAAGTGGAGGAGGGAAAGAGTGGTGGTCTCAAATTCACCTTGAATTTCAGCTGTCAAGAGGATGCCATCAACATACTGAAGAAGTGAAGAAGTGTGGTGGTCGGGTGGACACAGTGGAAGGGGGACAGGTCCTGGGCTAGAGCCTCTCCAAAAAAGGGTGGGAAAGTTCTTTTTTTTTGTTTGTTTATTTTTAAAGAGCGATTTTAATGCTGATTTGTACAAGTGAAAAGAGGAAAATTCCAAATGGGTTAAATTTCTGTGACAAAAGGAACAAAGGCAGAAATGCTGGTGGTATTCAATTGAGTAACTTAGTAACAGCCATAATGCATTTACTGGGAATCTTAAAGGTTGCATTACATCCTGATCATCAGTTTGGAATAGATGATACTTTATTCTTGAAGGCAATAAGGAACATGAAAGCAATTGAGATCTAGGGTTCAATGTAGTTTAGGAATATTAATTCCACAAAAAGATTAGGAATGGAGAGGAAAAGAGCAGAAAGAGATTGTCTAATAGCATGGGTACAAGGTGATGTGATTCAGAAAATATTTAATAGAACTAGACAAGGAGAGACAAAATATCTGTCTACATCCATGGCTAGTATATATTAATTATAATAATGTAACAAATGTATTCCAAAAACAGTTTTCTTTATTGCTAAGTTTAAACAACACTTTCCAGACATAAAACATTCCCCATACTGCTATCTATAATTCTGTACCTGCAATTCAAAGCTGCTCTCCTTCAAATTCCTAGTTGAATTTTTGAATTTAAATGTTACAATAGCCTTGTAGAGATTATTATGATTATTACATTTTAGATGTAAGTTTCTCTTTGCCCTTTCTATTTCTAAATGAAAAAACAGAAAGGACTTGAGTGGGGTTGAGTTGTAACACAATAAAAATTAATCCAGACTAAGCATGTCTCAAAATCATTGGCTACTTTTTTCATCTTGTGTCCATCCCTTTTGCCTGAAGATAATTTCCTCAAGGTCAGGTCTTCTGAAGCCTTGTTTAGTTGTATTCTTTAGTTTGAAAGTTTTCTGCATTGTTGGTAATATCTTTAAATTTTGATTTTGCTTATTTCACTATGCATCAGTTCACACAACCCAGGATTCTAAGAAGACCTCTCTCATCCTTTTCTATGGTGAAATATTCCATTATATTCACACATTATTTAATTCATCCATTTTCCAATGTCTCAAGCTATATAAAATACCTCAGATTCTAGTTAAATTTAATTTACCCCCTTTGGAAACAAGAAATATTTCCATTATTACCCATGAATTTAAAATATACTACACCATAATTATTTTCAAAAGTGTTAACAAACTCTTCTGTCTCCTCAATTAAAATGCTACCATTATATCACACAACTCCTAATTTTGTCCAATAAATTTACCTTTCTAGATTTCACTGACCTCTTCTGATTCTATTCCAAATTTCCTACTCAGTTCTTGTCTTTCTATCAAAAAATCTTTAAAATCTTCTACTGTATTAAATGTCCACTTTTCCCCATATATCATTATACCCAATTTTGCAGGGTATTTTATTCTTGACTGTAAGCCCATGTCTTTTGCCTTTCTAAATAATTCATTCCAAGATTTCCTCTCATTAATAGTGGAAGCTGCAAAGTCTTGCGTGATCCTGATTGTCACTCCTTGATATTTGAACTGCTTGCTTTTGGATTTTTGTATTATTTTTTTTTTGACATGGGGATCCAGAAGTTTTGCTATGACATTCCTAGGCATCTTTATATGGGGATTTATTAGAGGATGTGACCTATGAATTATTTCTATATCTATTCTACCTTCTGGTCCTAAGAAACATGGGCAGTTCTCACTTATGATTTCTTGAAATATAGTATCCAAATTTTTGACTATATTAATATTTTCAGGGACACCAAGTATTTTTATATTATCTCTTTGTGACCAATTCTCCAAATCAGTGGTTTTAGATACCAGATATTTCACATTTTCTTTTTCAAATTTTTCAATCTTTGCATATTGTTCTACCATTTCTTGCTGCCTCCTGGAGTCATTGAATTCTATTTGATCTATTCTTCTTTTCATTGACTCCATTTCTTCATTGATGTCTATCACTTCCTCTTTTAAGTTGTTTATTGTACTTCCAATTCTTTCTTCTAGATCTTTTATTTCATTCTTTATATCTCGCTTCATTTCTTCTAGGAATTCCTGAAGTCCTTGAGGAAAATCCATTTCTTCCTTTACTGTAGAATTGCTTCCTTCTTCTGGGATATCTTTAGGTTTGATACTGGATGTTGTTTTCATCTTTGATGTATCTATTTCTCCAGATTTAATTTCTGAATTGAGGTTTTGTGTTAGGGTCCTATTATATTCCCTAACATATTGCTTCTGGGTGGGTCGACTAGCCAAGAAGGGTCTTGCATTTAATCCCTTGGGTTCTTGTACTGACTTCCACATCCTGTGATTGGAACTGTTTGGATCTTTGAAGTTTATAGTTAAATACTATTGGCCTTCTTCTGGGTCTCAGAGTTCCTGAACCTGGGTTGTCTTGGTATGATATCTATGAGTACCTATCACCACAGTATTCTTCCGATTACAGGATGATGGGTTTTTATAATGGAAAAAAAATTACTTGGATGATTTGTGGCGGGGAGGAGAAAAGGGTCAGTTCTCAGACAGAAGTCACTGAAATGCAGTTTCTCACTGGATTTCAATGAAGAGAGAAACCTTTAGGGATTGTTGGAGCAGATATACAGGAGATAGTTGGTCTTCTTTGAATCTCAAAAGTCCAGAGATTATCTTCAATTCTAGCAGCTTCTTTGAAATGTTGGAGGATTTCTTGTCCAAATATGAGCTGCCTTAGATGACTTCTTTGGAACTATGAGACTCTTTTAACTACTCAAAAAGAGCAAGTCTTGTAGTTCCTCTTCTCTCTGGTATCAGAAGAATTCCTATTCCAAATTCAGTTTCCCCCCAAAAAAGTCAGGTCCAGTGATTTTTCAGACCAGAGTAAATCACAAGATTTGACAGAGTTGTAATTTACCTTTCTTCCTTGGTAGACAAGCCACCTCTCCAGTAAGGCTTTCCTTCACCCCTGGAGAGTTCTTAAAGCCCTGAGGTAGTGGAGTCCAAGCTAGTTGTCTGAAAACATCCCCTCAGGGTCCCTCTATTGAAATGCGAATAGGGGTGGCTAACAAGAGCTAAAAGGATGGGGGGGGAAGCACCCTAATAGTCCAGCATGGAATAAAACACATGCAAAGGGTTTAGTGAGCTCAAGAGGGTGTAAGGGTTGGGCACAGTAGGATGAATAGACTACCTGCTTATTGACCTCTCACAAATCTTGAACTGGGGAAAATCTGATGAACCAGATTTCTTAACTAGCAAGATGGGAGTATTCCAAAGAGGGTGACAAGGAATGAGTATCCCAGCCTCCCATAGATGATTGATGTGGACAGAGATGCCTAACACAGCTGTCTGGTTGAGGAGGTATTGAGGGACCTAGACAGGTGTAGCATCTGAAAGTATGTGTGCCACCAGTTCAGGGGGCCACCCCTCAGCCCACACTTCTGGCATGATTGTGAGGAAAGGGTGGGCCAACAGAAGGATCATGACCTGTCCTGCATCAGGGGCTTCCCATCTGTAAAGTTCTGCTAAAGGATGGGTTAGATAGTAAGGATTCCTATGGGCCCCCTAAGGTGTAGGGCACAGGCCTTTGGGGAGAAGGAGGTGGTGTCCTGCAATTCATGCAGGAGATTTCTCCCAGGAATGAAAAGGGATAGTCCGGCATGATCAAAAAGAATGGGAAACATTTCCACTCTCAAAGTCCAGCATCCGGGGGCCAGAATGGAGAAAGGACTGCAATTGGCCAGTAGCACTTTGGACTAGGACTGGAAGTTCCACCGGAGAGATGGGTCCCAAGGGTTCAGTGAGGATAGAATGGGTTGCCCCAGTAGTTACAAGGAAGGTAGTCAGTCGCCCTTTCACCCATAGCATTACCATTGATTCCTGGGGGTGGAGAGCAAAGGAAACAGCACATTATCCCTATCCCAACACATTAATGGAGCCTGTTTGTTGCCGAGGGTCAGATCTTTCGAGGCACCGCCCTTTTCCAGTGGTCAAACTGTTTGCAGTAGGCACATTGGTCCCTTTGCAAGAGGTTCCTAGTTCCAGGGGATCAGTTAAAGGGATGGTGGAGACCAGTCGTTTGCTCAGCCATCCCCAACCCATGGGGCATGACAGGAAAAGCAGCAATAATATCTCTAATTGCTTAGATCTAGTGAACTTAACATCATCCCCATTGTTAAAAACCCTCTGAGCCATCTCTATTAGTTCAGATAGATTCTTCCCTGTAGAGTCCCACTTCCTGGACTCTTAATTTTCCCCAGGCAAGCATTGGAGGGGCATGAGACAAGGATTACAAAGGAGGCAAGTACTCCATCAAGATTTCCAAGTGCTCCAAGTGCTCCTTTTATTCACCAGAACAACAGTGCCTAAATACCTTTCCAGTCTTTAATCCACTCCCAGTCCTGTGGTACTTAGGAAAACAACCTTTTGATGCTCAAAGGCACAAGGTGGATGATAATAATAATTTCCAATGGTTCCCAACATATCCCTCTTCTTCTTTTTGAAATAAAATTATTATATAATGAATGCCCCACAAGTTGTAAACAAAATTTCAAAAATAGTACAAACAAATGTCAATTGAACAATATTGAAACCAATATTACCAAATTCATTGAAATACATTTTATCCCCAGCTTTCAAACAAACAAAGATGACAAAGTTTTCTGAAATCCTTTCAACACTTTCAAATTCAAAATTCAAACTAAAAGGAGTAACTTTTAACTCAGGTAACATTTAACTATTTCAGATCTGAATTATGCACACACAGGAGTTTAGACACTAACACAAACACAGGAACAACTCTCTTCTATCATATTTACCAAGCTGAGACTGTGATACTCTGACCAGTACCAGATCTCAGAATATAGAAACATTTTCCCATCTCTCCAGACCAGTAGAGAGATATAAAATGCCCCATATATAGATATTCAAATACACACATAACCAATAAAGACTGGTCAATAGAAATATTGACCATAGGCACAGACATCATTTGAAAGACAAAATCCAAATTTCCCAATGCAAAAAAAAATCCTCTTCCCCTTTTTTCTCAACTAATGAACTACAAAGCTTCCCAATCAATACCCTATTGAAAAACATAGTCATTACCCAACTCCCCCTTCCTGCCTAAACCAGAAAGAAGGCATGGGGGTTCTTTGAGTTCTAAAATAAGGTTTTGAAGGGGTCTTGTCCTTGTAGCAAATCTTACATTCCATTTGAGATATAAGCTTGAGTTTTGAAGTTCCAAAAAGGAGGATTGCCCTTCTCCCTCCCCCATCCCTCTGCAGAGGATAGGAAGGGCAGACAATGAGAGAGAGCATTTGAAATTACTTGAGATGTTGACAGTATAATTTGGAGTTGTTACATTTTGTAAACAGTAGTCAACACCATTACGGAGAGTGAAATTTGTTGTCAGAGTCAAGATCTGGGTCAGAGTCCCAAGTCAAACATTAGGCTCTGGTCTTTGGCAATGCCAAGAAGTCTCTAATGTTGCCCTGTGTTTAGGGGTCTGGATTGTGCTTAGTGCATAGTGCAGTCATGCTGACAAACGAGGTCAAAAGGAGCAACAAGCAGGTCTTCCACATCCAGTTCATTGTGCTAATAAGGTCACTTGCTGAGCAAGAAGCTTCATCTCCTGCAACACTGCCTCAGAGATTCCATTTCCACTGGTTTCACAATGTTAAGTACTTAATTGTTTTCTCACTTGCATTGGTTCCTCTTTATTTTCTTAAAAAGGAGACAAATACTCCATCAAGATTTCCAAGTGCTCCTTTTATTCATCAAAACAACAGTGCCTAAATACCTTTCCAGTCTCTAATGTACTCCCACTCCTGTGGTACTTAGGAAAAGAACCTCCTGATTTGAAAGACAAGGGTTTCATTTGTTTCCATTTGTAAAGGTCAGAAGCGGAGAAGGCCCTTAATTAACAAATCAATTTGTTACTTTCTCCAGAGTCCTCTGCTTTGGGATGTCGCCTGGTTCTCTTGTTGTATCGGCTATGTCCTTCTTCTGGATTTTACTCAGATAATACACATATGTTTAGTTCCATGTTGGGCGCCAATATGTAGAGTCCCACTCCTGGTCTCTCAGTCTTCCCCAGGGGAGCATTGGAAGGGTGGGAGACAAGGATTAGGAGGCAAGCACTCCCCTCATGATCTCCAAGTGCTCCAAGTGCTCCATTTATTCAACAAAACAACAATGCCTAAATACCTTTCCGGTTTCCTAATCCACTCCCATCCCCATGTACCTAGGAAAACAACCTTTTGATGCTCAAAGGCACAAGGTGATGATAATAATAATAATAATAATTTATAATGGTTCCCAACACTTCCCTTCAAACCATTCTAGCTTCTGCAATTTTCTTTGGATACCTGGAGCAGATGAAGAAAGAAAGGTAAGGCGAACAGCTAACTGGTTATTCTCATCTTCTAGATACATACACACACACACACACACACACATATATATATATTAATATATATATATATATATATATGTATATGTATGTATGTATATAGAAGTGCACTGCCTGTAGTTATCAAAAAGTCATTCAAGAAAAGCCCTGGACTCTCATCTCTCCCTTGGTTGACCTGACTGACTTTGGAGAGATTGGTAGGCCGTTTGGCAGCATTAAGAAGCCCTGCAAGTAATATCTGTCTATATCTCTCCAAGTATTTTTTGCCATGGTCATATTTAGGGACCCAGTTGGGGCAGGTGGAGGGGATATATGTAATTATCCTATGGGGGGTCAGAGGTCAGGAGGCCATCAGGCCTGGGGACAGCCATTTTTTCCGCCATGCAAATGTGGCCCCATTCCTTGTTAGTAAACAGAACCTTGAGGAGCTGTTGCCAGTCATCGCATGTGGGTTGATGGGTCTGGAAGACGGTGCCCAGAAGTGAGATTAGGACTTATGACTGATCAGAAAAAGCCAGATTGTTTTCTTTCCAGTTATAAAGATCAGAAGAAGAGAAGGGGGGATAAACCATGAAGGGTCAAGGGGTGAGGGTTGTGATTGAGTTCAACCAGTCCTGGGGGTGGGGCCACTTCCCAAAAGGGGAGTTGGTTACCTGGGGGTGGCCCATACTCCATCCCTTTGTGGGTATGTGGGGGACTGACCAAGTCAGTTTGGGGAGGGGGGATAGTGGGGATAAGGAAGTGGAGGACAAGGGGGTGGGGAAGCCAATGGAGCAGCAAGTGGTGGAGAGGGAAGATAGGGTTGTTGACAAGGGATGTTGGGGTTGACAGGGTCTAGGTCATCAGCTATAGGTCATAGGACAGGATAGAGATGGGGGGGTAGGGGAAACAGAAGGGGAACCTGGGGGTTGTATTGTTAATGGTGTGGAGGCAGGGAGGGTGGGGGGTAGAGGAGCAGCAACTAACTCAATGAGGGTCTCAAGGGTTGTGGGAGAATAGGGATAATAGAGGATCCTGAGAATTTGTACCCCTCTAAGGGTGGAGCGGGGATCATAGAAAAGGCATGTTGAGCCCACATATCTGACACTGGTGGGGCAGCTGGGACAGTTAGGATGGCTTTGTGAGCATTACCCATGAGAGAAGGAGGTAAGGAGGCAAAAACAATCCAAGAGGTAACATATGGAACCTGGTCAGGATGACCTGGGTTACCAAAAATTATGCTGTGGACCTGCCTAGGAATAAAAATGTCAAAGGATCCTTCTGGCAGCCACCCCACAATGAATGTCAGCCATTCCTTAGAACGAACAAAACGCTTCCATTTTCCCCTTAGTAATATTAAATCCATTTTCCCTAGCATCCTTCCTCAACACAGAAAAATTCTTTAAAACAATGTCTAAAGGAGTTAGAGATGAGTGGGATTGTCCCATGGTGCTAATTCTTAAAAAGGCCAGCAATGACACAACAAAGCACAGACATGTGTGGAGTTATCGAGACCCTAACCTAAAATGACTACTTGGAGTCCTCTCAAAGTAACAGCACAGAGTTAGAATTTATTTCAGTTCTCATGAGAAGCAGGGCAGTCCCTGCTCTCCACAGTGTTAGACCAGAGAAAGACAGATTACAGACACCAAGGCAAGGTTATAAAGGCAAAAAACACAAAAACCACAACCCCTCCAATCTTCTGTTGACCTTTACAGTTATTGGTACTAGCTTGATGGTCTGAAGATAAGGGGAACTTTGCTTAGACAAGATGTTGTGTTACTCAAAATGACTTGTTCTTGTTTATACCTTATATGATAAATGTGGCATAACTGTAACTTGATTCACATTCTTTCTCATCACCTAATTTCTGAGAAAGAAGGACTGGGGTCTATGGTTTGAATTAATCTAATACTACATCCCCTGAAAAGTCAGCATTTCTACCTCTCACAATGCCTCCTGTTTATCACACCCTCTGCTGACTTTTAACTCATTCTATTCTCTATTTTGTTTAAACTTTTGTAATAGCTCTTCACAGTGCTTGGTTTACAGGAGCAGGAGTCCAACATTCTCCCCTTAATATCAGCATTCAGACTTGGTCCTTGGCATGAATTATTTGAGGGAGGACTTGCTGGACTGTATTTGCGATCAGTTGTATCATGCATGGTATACAAATAGGGAGAATTATCAGGACTTCTAACACTATGAGTCCATACCGTACCATACCTGATTGGTTAAGACACCAGCTCCCTCTGAACCATGACCACCATGAAGTACCCAACAGGGAGTTCCAGGTCTGAACAAGGTCATGGGCTATTTTTCTACTTTCCATGGTGATCTCCTTTATCACCTTTCCATTATCATCAATTTTCATACAAGTGGATAGGTTCAATTTTTCCAACACCCCCTTCCTCAGATAACAATCTAAAAACTAACCTATGTTGCATCACTGCCTCTCTAGTTTGAGTGACCTCATCTGCCATGAAGTCCAATGCCTTTGCTGTTTGATTAGTTATAATCTCCACTATGCCTGATGTCTAATGATTCTATTTAACATATAAATTCATGTCCTGTACCCCCTGCTTCCATCTTGTGCCCACATAGCGGGGCCATATTCTTTAATTATCCTTTGTGGGGGCCAGATGTTCCCCCAACCATTAGCATCCCCAGTCATTGGCAGAGAAGTGTCTATACTTCGTTTTTGTTTTCCTATAACATTGTATAATGGAGCACCCAGTGATTTTCCTATTTGGTCTGGGAGGAAAAAGAATTTAGCTCTAATTAGTCCTACGTAGTAGATCCCTGTCCAACTTAGTGGGAGCTGTGTATAGGCTGTTTTCCCACATACCCAATAATGTCCTTTTAGAGCTGGGTTCTTTTTCTGGAAGACTCTGGTCTGATTATAGCCCCCTTGGGTAATACTACATATCCTGAACTCCTAGAGGGCCTTCCTCACATCTTAGCTCTCTGGTGTTTATGTAGTGACATTTCCACAACTGTGGTTCTTCTTCCCAGCTACATTTCTCAATACAATCCTCTCCACCCCTGTTTTGGGAACTCCAGGAAGCAGTAAAGAACCCTTCCCATCCGCTGACATTTACCTATCTCCAATTATAGAGCTGGGTAATCAAGGGACCACTATTCTGTTTATATTTCATAGAGTTGGCTATTGATAGATCACCTTTACACTTTCCCCCTCCACCAAGTACATATTGGCAGTGATTCTCATTCATTTTGCCATTATGGCCCCTAACCCAAGTGCCATCATCACATCGTACGCGGGTTTTGTTCCAACAACCCTGGTAATTCCCACAATCTCTCACTAGTTTTATACAGTCTACCTTGGCAGAAAGATTCCACCTGCTACTACTTTTTCCAAGTTTGGTTAAGTTTCCCTGGTTTGGTTAAGACAGTATCTCCCTGGCACGGATTCTATCAGAGGCCATTGATGATCTTCCTTTTCATTCCAAAATACAGTCTCACTATGTACCAAGGATTTCTTGCTCAATAATCAAATGGGTTTGAAGGGAACAGGCACCCATGGCCATGTGCTCAATACTTGAGGGCCCGCTACAAATCCAGCAATTGGCTACATTGAAGGTGTTGGCAATAGTTTGGATAAAATTCTGAAAGTTGTTTCCCTCTTCAAGGAGGGTATTTAAGGCTGAAGCCTGATATATTAACAATGGAAATAAGACCAGATCTAGGTGGGGTGTGGATTGTAGTTTTAACTGGAGCCCAAAGGGCGAAGGGGTCAACCCTTGGGAGTGACACTGTAATTATACCCAGGAATGGGATAAATTTGAAAGTCTTCAGTATGACATACCATGTACTCTGCTACAAATACAAGGAGAGATGAAAATGCAATGAGGAAACAAAATATCCCAATAACCTTACAAATCAGCAGGAGTGGAGGAGAAAGTCCATCAGTTCTATGTTCGCCTTAGGTGCAGCTTCAGTTCATTTGTGGGTTCAAAGTCCACAGTCCATTCTTTTGGTGGGTTCACTCTGGTGTGGTGGGTCCAACCCAATTTCTGGGTCCTCACAGCAGTATCTGAAGTCAGAGGAACCTGAAATGGGATTTCCCACCTCAGAGTCAACTTCTCCTCCTTCCACGTCTGGATCAGGACCCAATCACCAGTCTTAAATTTGTGAACCGTGAACCCTAAAGGGGAAGAGTCTGGGCAAGAAGCCCTTTGAGTTGTATTTGTTTCAAATGCTGGCAAACTTGTCTTTATTATCTAAACTAGGATACCATTGTTCAATTGGACCAAGAAATGGATAGCCATACAACATTTCATAAAGGGATATCCCAATGTCCCATCTAGGTTTTGTTCTGATCCTTAACAACATGAGGGGCAGACATTTGGACCAATGTAGTTTTGTCTCAAGAGATAACTTTGTCAGCTGTCATTTAATTTCCTGATTCATTCTTTCCATTTTGTCTGAAGAAGGTGGATGCCAGGGAGTAGGCAACTACAAGGAAGTTTCTAAGACTTGAGTTAGGGATTGGAGAACTTTAGAGATAAAATGTGTTCCTTGGTCCAAATCAGTCCGGTCCACCAAACCATACCGGGGAATTGTTTGTTCTAGGAGAATTTTACTGACCATGGGGGCAGTTGCCAGGAGAGAGAGGAAAAACCTCTACCCAAGAGGTCACATGGTCTACTATGACTAGCAAGTATCTGAGGCTCCTAACAGGAGGCAGCTCAGTAAAGTCCATCTGTATGCTTTGAAAGGGTTGAATATCCACAGGCCATCCCCCTGTCGCATTCAGTGTTGGGCAGCTCTATTTGTTCTTCGACAAGTGAGACACCTGTCTGCCAATTGACTGGCCATTGTATGGAGGCCGGGAGTTACATACTTTGTCAAGACCACATCAAACAGATTCTGGACTCCTCAATGACTGCCCTGGTGTAAAGTCTGCAAGACTTTCCTCATACTGGCCTTATTTAGCACTTCCCATCCACTAGGCAAATGCCAACATCCCTCATCGGACTTCTTAGCCCCTAAGTCCAACTTTTCTGCTTTTCCTTATTGGTAAAGGATGATGGAAAAGTGTATGAAGGAATCTTTGGTATTAGTAATAACATACCTGTTGGACTTCCAAGCTTTCCTTCCCCAGTGGCTTGAGCCATCTCATTGGCAAGGTGGTTACCACTAGCTTCAAATGAATTTCCTGATTGATGCAATAACAGGGGACCTAAGTAAATTATCTAAAACTTATTGGATTAGTGCATTGTGGGCCAAATCTTTTCCTTTACTATTCATTATTCCTTTCTCCTCTCATATTTTCCCAAATATGTGCACTGCTCCCCAAGCACACTTGGAATCAGTATTGGTATCAGTCCCTCCTCTGTTTTACAATGCTTTCAGTGCCTGAGGTAGAACATACAATTCACAGGTATGAACAGACCATCCTTTCGTAAGATCCCCCACTTAAACAACCATATTTTTATTCCCATCTATTATAACATATACATTCATCCTTCTTTTTTTCTATCACCCTCGAGGATCCATCCATAAACCAATCCTCTCCATCTGAAATGGATGATTCTTATAGATCTTCCCTCAATTTATTCTGAAAATTCACAAATAGCTGTGTTCTAATTGCTGAGAATCATCGGTGTAAGTGGACAGAAATTCAGCTGGATTCTGGTTATGATCTTGAGTTAGTATCAGATCATCCCTTTCTAAAAAAATTGTTTCATATTTCAATATCCAAGAGTCCATCAATCATCCACCAGCCTTTTGGTTCAGAACTGTCCTCACTTGATGAGGAACACTCACAATAAGACCTCCTTCAAAGGTAATTTTTCTACTTTCCTCAATCAGGAGTGAGGTGGCCATCACAGCCTGGGTGCAGGCTAGCCAACTTTGCACCACTGGATCCAATAATTTTGATAAAAAGGTCGCTGGGTGTTGCTGCCCTCCTCTTATTTGTGCTAGTATCCCCTTTTTTCTGTATTTACAAATAAATGAAATGGCTTGTCTGGGGAAGGCAGCTACAAAACCAAGGTGGAGGCCAAAACAGTTCTTAATTGCTTAAAACTCTCTTCACTTTTGAATCCCATAATATCTTATCTGGTTTTTCCTCTAATAGATCTTCATAATTAATGGCTTTGTCAGGGATGCATAGGAGTTAATCCAGCTCCTGCAATACCCTACCAATCCTAGAAATTTCCTCAAAGACCATTTATTCTCAGGCCTGGGGGTATGCAGGTATCCCTGCAATCCAGGAGGGATCTATCTTCTTTATTCCTTTACTTATCAGATGTCCTAAACATTTTACCTCCCTTTCAGCAATTTGCAACTTCTCTTGGGACACTCTGTAAACCCCTTCTGCCTCAAATAATTTAACAAATCAATGATAGCATGACCTACTTTCTCTCTTTTACTACCAATTAACAAGAAGTCATCCACATATTGCATGATAGTGATGCCCCTAGGTTTAAATCCCTCCATAACCCCTTCCAGCACTTGTCTAAACAAATTTGTGGACTCCGTAGTGTATTGTTGTTTCCTACCAGTATCTGGATCTTCCCACTTGAATGCGAAAATATTTCTACTTCCTTCATCTAAGGGGCAGCTCCAAAAGGTGTCCTTCAAATCAACTTCACTGAACCAAAACCGGTCACCTGGGATTCACCCCATAATAGTATAGAGGTTGGGAACCACCGGATGGGAGGGCAAAATATTCTATTGACTTCTCTGAGGTCTTGGATCATGCAATACTTTCCATCCTTCTTCTTTATAGGGAGAACTGGGGTGTTATAAGGTGATATAGAAGGCTCTATCAATTTCTCCCTTCTTAACAATTAGGATATTGTCGGACCCATATCACAGTGCCTGATTCTTTCAACTGAATTTAATGGAGGGATGTCAATTTTTCCAGGATTTTTTGGGACCAGCCAAAACCTGTGTGTCTTTTTCTTCTTCTTTCTGTTCTGTCATCTTAAAAATTTTGATGGGGACCATCAAAGGTCCCCATGGTATTAATCCAATCGATAATTTCATTATCTGATGTCTTCCTAGCAAATTGTCCCCACCTCAGGGCACAATAAAAGTTACCCCCAGGGACTTTATAACCTTGTATTCCAACTCTGTAACTTTAGTCATTGGGATGGGGAAATTCTTCCATTTTACTCCTGATATTATTAATTCTGATGAGAGTTCAGTCCCTTGAAATAGTTTGGGAATGGAAGTTCTAGTTGCTCCCATGTCGATCAAGAAAGTCATAGTCTCTCTCTTCGGTCCTACCCTTAATTCTATCAAGGGCTCAGGGTAGGATTCCATTATCACCCTCTGACAAACTTATTCCTCTAATACCATGAGAGTGCACACCTGTTGATCCTCTTTCTGTTTTGGGCAGTATCTAGAAATATGCCCCACCTTTCCACAAGTCCAACATGTAAGGGGTTCCCTAGCTCCTACCCTTGTCTTCTGGAACTCTTTGGACTTTCCCTTCTGGTTGCCCTGGTTGGGCTTATCCTGGGATTGCCTATCAGACCCATTAGACTGTCCCTGTCTCATGGCTTGCACAAACAATTTAGCTGTCTGTCTCTGCTGTTCATCATCCCTTCTAATAAAAACTTTAGTAGCTTCCTTCAGGAGGGTCTCAAGGGGCTCCTCCTCATTCCATAAATCTATCTTTTTGTAGCTTCCTGGCTATGTACAGCCAGGTATTGGTCACAAAATGGATATTTTGTGTATTTTCCCCTTCTGGACTTCAGGGATCTATCCCTGAATATTTCTGAATCCCCTCTCTAAAAATGCTGATGGGGGCTCATCTTTAGTTTGCCTAATCTCAAAAGCCTTCTTTAAATTTTGGGTCTTTGGGACTGCATTTTTAATCTTGTTTTTTTTTTTTTAGTTTTTGCAAGGCAAAGGGGTTAAGTGGCTTGCCCAAGGCAACACAGCTAGACAATTATTAAGTAACTGAGGCGAGATTTGAACTCAGGTACTCCTGATTCCAAGGCCAGTGCTCTATCCACTGTGCCACCTAGCTGCCCCTCTTTCTTTTTTTCAGAATCCCAATTATTTTCATTGTGTCTCTTAAGTCCTGCATATGGGTTTGATGTACTGGATTGTTGTTGTTACAGTTGGGGTACCGCACAGGAAATTTATCTTTCCCAGGGGGCACCCCTCCTGCTCCTAATCCCTGGGGATGGTGGTGGTCCCATTCCAATATGGCAGTTGCTCTGATTATCTTTCTTTCTACCAAATTGAATAACATATTCATAATATGCATAAGCTCTCCCCAGGTATATAGACTAGGCCCTAAAATTGATCTACCTACTGGGACAGTCCCATGGGGTCCTCCATTAGGGATTCTAATTCTTTCTTAAAACTCCTCACTTCTGCATGGGTCATAGGAGCATTCACCAATCCAACTACTCCCTGCCCAAGAGGAACTTCTTGGAGGGGATATAGCTTGATCCTGGGAGATTCTGAATCAGGGAAGGGAGAGTTCTCTAAGTCTTGCTTTAATTGTTTCAATTCTCTGCCTAAATGGTGGTACTCAGTTTTATGGGGAGGATCTCCCATATCCATGAGGTTTGTTCTGTTTTAGAAAGGATAGAGGAAGATGGGGAGTTGGTGTTTCAGCTAAATCTTGTGCCAATGTGCCCGATGGTGAAGATGCATAAGGTGGAGGGATAGCAAGGAGGGCATCCTGTGGGTGAGGTGGGACCTCTCTTCCCTCCCTTTTCCTTGACTGTATTTTACTTATGAATAACCAGGTATCTGGAATCCAGAGAATTGCATATAGCAACTCCTCAGGGTTTGGCAGGTCCCTGTCATTCACAAATGAATTCAACCTTTGGCATACCAAATCTTCAGCGGAGCAGTATTTGGGCCAAATTACTCTGCTGCCCAAATTTTTACCACCCCATATAAAACAAAAATACTCAATCATCTCTTCCTTATCCTTGCCTCGATACTTTGGTTGTTGGTCCCAATTCTGCAGCCGGCTGCCTAATGGACTGTCCTTCAGTATTTCTAGATCTTTTGCTGCAGCTTTAACTTTAGATTGTTCTTTCCTCCATAACTGAGTGTGAAGTCCATCGCTGGCCACTTCTGAGTCCATGACTCAAAGAATTGCCCTAGTCTCCCTACTAGGCTCACAGTGTAGATCACCCATCCACCAGCAGTCACCCTAGAGTGCTTGGCATTCCAATGAGCCAGCGACCCTTTGGCTCACCAGATTTCTTAACTCTGGGTTATATGCATATAAGTTGCCTGACTGCAACTCCACCAGTTGGCCAGAGTTTCTTCAGGGAATTTCTGACATCCATTCCTGGTCTTTGCTCCACTGAGTTACTCTGCTTTGGGTCAGTTGTCTCAGGGAGAGGGAGACTCCATGATCAGTATCAAGGGCTATTTGAGAAAACTCTCAACAGGTGCCTGCCCTTGAGTTGGATCGGGGTTGTTCCTCCGACATCTGATCCTGAATGAACCCTCAGAAACTGTGTGGGGTATTGAGACCCTAACCCAAAATGACTACTTGGAGTCCTCTCAAAGTAGCAGCAAAAAGTTAGAATTTATTTTGTTTCTCGTGAAAAGTGGGGCAGTCCCTGCTCTCCACAGTGTTAGACCAGAGAAAGCCAGATTACAGAAGCCAAGCCAAGGTTATAAAGCCTTAAAACCCACAGAATCCACAAAAACCACAACCCCTCCTATCTTCTGTTGACCTTTACAGTTTTTGGTCCTAGCCTGATGGTCTGAGGATAAAGAAGACTTTGCTTAGGCAAACTGGTGTGTTGCTGAAGATAACTTGTCCTTGTTTATACCTTATATGATAAATGTGGCATAACTGTAGCTTGGGGTATTTCCAAAGATCCACATTCCTTCTCATCACCTGATTGCTGAGAAATAAGGACTGGGGTCTATGGTTTGGGGGAAGCAAGACTCAATGTGAAGTGTGTGGTGGTAAAGCAATAAGAATCAGGGGGTGGGAGACTGAAACTTTGAAAGGAAATCATATTCAATTGATCTCTCTGTTCTGACCATGTGGCCTAAAGAACTATTTGCTCAAACCCACATACCATTTTTCAGCTCTGGAGACAAGGTTAATTCATCTCTCAACTTGATTTTTGGGAATCATTCTGAGGATTTTACAGGGGTATTAGAGGTATTAGGGGGGTATTACAGGTATTAGTGATATTAAATTCTGACAAGAATACCTATACAGAGAGTAATTAAGCATTGCTAATGATTTTATCTAAGAGAATGCTTATGGAAGTTTTTTGGTAATTGGCATTTATTGCATGTGAAGCAAATTTTGGAATCTATATGTGTCATTAAAAAAACCGGAATATTTGCTAATTTCTTTTGGTAAAGAGAAACACCCTCAGGAGAGAAAAAGGTTGTGTTAAATGCATTATGTACTGGACTTATAAATTCTCATCTGTGAGTATTTAACATATTGTAAGTATTTTTTGTTAAATTTTTGAAATGTGATTTTGCTGTTTCAAAACCAGAGAATACATTGTCAATGGTCTGTTTCATTGGTGAAAAATTTTGTTTTCCACCTCATGTTTATAGAAGGAAATATGTATATGTATATGTATATGTATATGTATATGTATATGTATATGTATATGTATATGTATATGGTGGTACAGAGATCACTATTAAAAATCAAAGCAAAGACTTAGATAACTGGAATGCAGAAAGGAATTTCTGCATTCTCATGAAAAGCAGTTCTGTCTTCCTTGCACTAATAGCATTAGCCAGCGAGTATGAGATGCTTACAAAATGCAAGATTTATTTATACTTTAATGCAAGCCCCTCCTCCCTAACCCCCTTTCCCTTATTGCATTGGCTGGGTTTAAGGGGGGCACAATCTATTCAGGGAAATATTCCCCAGAAACAAAAGGTAAACAACATTATTTTCATGAGCTTACAAACAAGATCTGTTTAACATAAAGTTGTCATTACAGAAAATTTTCAGTTATATATCTGTACATTGAGATTATTGTGGTTAGCAGAATTGTGTTTATATGCTTTCAAGTAAAAGCACCTATTTATCATGAGGAAGTTAAAAATAATAGTAATAATTAGAGATTTTTCTATGAAAATCTCTAGCTAATTGTTATGTGAGAACGTGGGGATGAAAACTGGCAAAGGAGGCCTGAAATCTCCTAGCCAAAGGAGGTGTTTATTTATTGTATAATGCATCAGGCTTAGGGGAGAGTCTCTAGCTAAGAGGCATCTGACATACCATCTTTTATGGGGAAAGAGGAGGAAAGGATAGAACAGATAATTTCAGACAAATATATGTAGGTCTTGAGATCCTAAGTTACTGCCACTAAAAGGACAGATCTTTTAGTTGAATTAGGGTTTATGCCTTTGAAGGGGGGTTTTGTAAGACTCCAGATACTGTTACAGGTTGACTGATTTTTATGCAAGGTTAGGAGATTACCCTATTTAGTGTGTTCTGATAACAAAGAAACTGGAGATCAGAGGCCTTGAGCAAGAGGGAGAATGTAGGTGTTGGGAGCCAGGGTCTCTAAACTGCTTGACACACTCATGGCAAAAAAGACTCAAGGTGGCCACACCACCTGATGAAACAACATTTCCTTCTTCAATATATATAGGGATTTCATGTATACCTATATTTGTAAGACTAATATTGATTGCATAATTTACCTATCCTAATAGTGGAATGATAATGAAGGGAAGATTCCAGGGAAATTTCTTGAAAAAACAGATTGTAAACTCTGTCCAAATTTAACAGGATTGCCACCCCCCCCCAAGGCATATAAAAGTTTCCAATATTATGAAATCATTGGAAAACCCAACACTGGGAATTCCAAGGAGATGTCATAATATATACAGTAAAACTGATACAAGTTGGGTTAGGCAGAATTCCTGGGAAACTGACAGCTTTGCCCCCCTTACCTTACACAGGAATATATGATAAAGATGGTCAAAGAATAGTCAGTATAGGTTACCAGTATGTGAACTTCAACAGCCTCAGTTTATTGGAAAAGAAGAAAACAGTCACAGAAACCATGGTGTCTATTAACAAGGGCTGAAAAGAAAGTGGTTATTGAAGGAGTTAACAGATGGGTGGACAAACATAATTGCCTTCATTGTAGGATGTCAATGGAGCGTGTCGAAAAATATTACATATGTGGCACAAAAACATAAAAACATTCCATTAAATGAATCATATCAGAGATTACTTTTAGGAAAATTCTGCTTAATTAATAACTTTTACAATGTAGTGACAGACTAGGTAACAAGTTGATGTCATCACAGTCTGAGCAGGGGCAAGACATTAACCACATGATTGATAATGAAACTTGTAAACTTTTGTAATCAAGAAAAGGATCTTGGCTTGCTTGATGCTTATATAATTCTGAGACTATAAAAATAAATCTGAGCAGCTGACAGTCAGTCAACCTGCTTCTGCCCTTAAACCCTTGTGTTGACTCAACTCCTTTTGCTGACTCTATCCCTCCTGTCAGGTTCCAGAGACCCCAAGGAAGCTGTTCCCCTGCAGATTGGTGCCTGAACAGGAACTTGACAGGTAATATATATCCCCTTTTCAGTGAGATAGATAGGTTTCTGCTCAGGGAATCTGCAGACCCCTTGGTGGGAGTTTCATCAGGTAAGGAAGAGCAGTAATCTTAAGAAGATCATGGGTAATAATCAAAGTAGGCTAAGAGTCCTTTTTATCGAAATACTGATTCATTTACTAGATAAAAGAGGAATGAAGGTTTCTAAGGCACGAGTCACTCAATTTATTTCATTCATGCCCAATTGCTGTCCTTGGTTTCCTGAAAGTGGGTCTATAGATCTTGGAAGAAGGTAGAAGATATCAGAAAGTGTGGGAACACAGGCTATTCTAATAGCCATGGCTCAGATCATTTCCAAATAAACCGCTACCTGGATTCAGTCTCAGGAGCTGGCATGCTGCCCTGAGAGATAAGGTGTACCAGAGTACTTGGGAGATGGTCTTTCTGCCCCAAAGCCCTAGGGCACAGGACACAGCTGTGTTTTATCACCTCCTCCCTAATGTACCCCTTATCCTGTAATGCAAGATGCTGCACGTAGACCTGCTTGTATTCACCATTCCCTCATTTTCCTTTGTTCTATCCAGGAAGACCTTACAGTATATATGTAGAAGCTAAGAAGTAATAAATTTGAGCTGGAGGCATAAGGCAGTGAGGCTTGACTTCTTATTCTCAGCTCCCCTCTGAGAGGGAGGTCATCACTGATAGGACCCCAAGGTGAAGCAAGCTGCAACAAATGGTGCCGAAACCTGGGATCCCCCTCACTCTGAGGGATGCCTCAGAATGCCGTTCTCCTTGCTGGATGAGGTAAGCAACCCACATCAACCAGTCTTCCACGGTCCCTTCCTCCCAGTGACCCCACAGCTTCTAGAGCCCCCAAGATACCCAAGTATGGGTTCTTAAACATCTCCTAAGTTCCCGTTGCCTGAAATTCTCCGAAAGAGAATGTAAGATAACACTCCAGGTGGTTTTGGCTTTGGCCCCCTGGATTAAGGCTGGCTATATGATGGACCCTGATAAATGGGGGGGTATTTTGACACTTTGCCTTCAGAGCTGAGGACCGTGGTGACTTTTCTCCCCCACTGCCCTTCTATCCTATTTTCACTGCAATACATGTCTGCCTTTCAGGGAGAGAGGAAGAACCTCAAAATAGTTCACAGGCAACCTTAGATGCAGAAAAGGTCAGGGCAGAGAGCCTATGTCACCTCACTGAAGTCTGCAATGAGGACACTCAAACTGATAAGAAATCCACTCGCCCCCCCCTCCTGAGCCCTCCCCAGATGTCCTGCCTGACAACCCCCCACCCAAAAGGCTCCTCATCCCTACCTTGAGTTGCCTCGGAGAGATGACTGGATCCAACCTCCCCAACACTCACCCTCAGGGCCACCCTGGACACACATTAAAATCCCTCATAAGCCCATTGATGATGACCCCCGGGGCCTGAAAAATCAAGATGCTTCCACTGCCCCCCTCAGCAGCTACTAATGACTTCACAGAGGCCTGCCAGTTGAGAGATTTTTTCTGGGGTGCAATTGCCCCCAAGCCCGAACCTTTCACTCAGGCTTTCCCAGTTAATGTCAACCCTACCCCCACAAAATCCATAGATGCCAAGGTCCTGGAAAGAATGAGGAAGGTTTCCAGGGAGGAAGGCCTTAATAGCCCCTACTTGCAAAGCATGTTAGACACTTGGAGCATTGATCTTAATTGCTCAGGGGACTATTAACAACTCATGTGCACCCTTTTAACCTCTGGGGACTTTCTCATGTGGAAGGCAGCCTTTTATGATGATGTGAACAACAGGCCTAGCACAATAGTCATGCCAGCATCCATCTAACCTTTCACATCCAGTCCCAGGGCCCTCCCCTGTGCTATGTGCTTGGCATCACACACCACAATCAGGCCCCTCTAAAGAACCCCTGTGCAAACTCATCCAAGGACCAACAGAGCCCTTTTCTGATTTTGCTGCTTGGTTCCAAGAGGCTGTTAAATTTTTAGGTTACCCACCCAGGAGCAGCTGATACCCTTACTAGAGAACTCATTAAGGAAGGCTGCTCCCCAGAATGTCAGAGACTAGACTGATTGATCTTTCCAAATCCACCGACATAGATGAATGGGTTTTAGCCTGCCAGGATGTGGGATCTATGACCCATCAAGCCTCCACCCTAGCCCGGGCCCTTAGAAACCTTGCAGAAACAAGATAATAGTGAAAAAATAGGTAACCAATACAGGAAATGTTATGCATGTGGAGGAACAGGTCATCTGGCACGAGAATGTGCTAATTGGCAGCACTGATACCCTGGCACCACCCCCAGCCATGGGCCCCAGCCCTCACAGACAGGAAAGCCATAAATGCCCTGCCGCAAGTGTAAGAAAGGCTTTCATTGTGCAAAAGACTATTGTTTGGACCTCACTCCCCCTCCTCCCCCCACCCTGGAAACGGGATGTGGGTCAATCCTCAGCCCCACACCTAAGAGTGAAGAAAATCCTCTGGACAGCACCCATTCAACTTGGGCAGCCCTGAATGTCCCTAAAATTGGCCGGGTCAGTCTGGACTGGGGTCATTGACATAGGAGCTGACACTACCGTTATCCCTGAAGATCAGGCCCCCAGTGAATGGCCCACTGAAAAAGGACCCACCATCATGGGGGTCTGTGGGGAAACATCCACTCGGGTGCTATCTGAAGACCCCCTATGGGAGGACTGGGAAGGTCATTCGGCATCCATCCGATCCCTCCTGATAACAGGTGCTCCCCATGTCCTTTGGGGAAGAGACCTCCAGAAACAGATGGGTCTCCACATATCTACTGATGTCTCTACCAGTCACCCCCAATTCTAGAGGCCACTGCTCCACCCCTCGTGTCCTTCCCTCCATGCCCCCCACCATACCCCAATGCAATGGAAGGATGAGACCCCCTTATTGACAGATCAGTGGCCTTTACCTACTATTAAATTGACTGTTCTCCACTCCCTTGTCTTGGAGCAGCTTTCCCTGTGACACGTTCATTCTACCAGTCCCTGAAACTCCCCGATTTTTGTTATCCCAAAAAAGACACCAAGAAAATACCTTCTCTCACATGACATTCGTGGACCCAACAGATGCTCGTCCCCATGGGCCCATTACAATTAGGTCTCCCTCACCCATCGGCTATACCCCAAAGCCAACCCATTTTTGTAATAGATATTAAATACTGCTTTTACAGCATTCCCCTGCATCCTCAGGATGCTCCATGCTTTGCCTTTTCCATTCCTGTTATTAACTTTGAATCTCCTAATGACCACTTTCATTGGGTGGTTCTGCCTCAGGGCATGGCAAATAGCCCCACCCTTTGTCAGACTTACTTTGCTACAGCCCTTAAACCTTTCCGTACTTACCCACATGTAACCTGCATCTACTACATGGACAATATATTATTGTCCCATTACTCTCGGGCCACCCTCAAAAAAAATAGGGAACTGGGTGATAGAAAACCTTTCCAATTTTGGTCTGAAGATAGCCCTGATAAGGTTGAGAGGCATCCCCCGTATACCTACCTGGACTTTATGATGTGTTCTTCTTTGGCCCTATTGGGTCAGCTAGTCATTATCATTCCAAAAAACCTCACCCATACATCCCTCCAAGAGATTTGCAGGACTGGCTTCGCCCCTCCCTGCCTGCCTCAACTAATAATTTATAGCTGCTTTTCAACTGTCTTAGAGGCTCCCCAGATCTAGCCCTGTATGCTGATCAGGGACACAGTGGTGGCCATTGACAAAATTCACTCAGCTTTACGCCTAGCTACTATTTCCTGAAGGAACCCTCACAAACAGTTCTCCCTGATTGTGTTTCCATATGTTGCCCTCCTCTGGCAGAATGCACCCCTATTCCGGTCCTCCCTTCCCCATATAGCCTCGCTGGTGTCGTCCTTGGCTCATCACATCCTAAAGGGTTGAAAGGCTGCCCAAGTTCATTTCAGAACCGACCCTGACAAACTTGCCCTCCCCATATCCCTTCACCATATCCCTCACTACTTTTCTGACTCCCCTGATCTTGCCATAGCTCTCCTAGGCTTTGCTGGGTCTATTGATAACCACTACTGTTGTCAGGTGGGGCTCTTCCATCTGTGGACCATTGAGGACTGCCAAAGAAAGACAACTCACACAGGCGATCAGGGGGCAAGTCCAATTTATTGCTTCATATGTAAGCTTATATACTATATTCTATATGCGGAAGCAGGGTATGGGAGGATGTCCTGAGGCCTATATCAGATTGGCCTGAGCCTTGCATTGCCTTTGTTGATTGTCTCTATGTGGAAATTTGTCAAGGGAGGGACAGATGAAATAGGGAAGTAGATGGGTAGATATGGGGGTGCCTCCCACTTTCCTTGTGGCCGAGGATTTGAGGCGACCAAGTTTTGCCTTGGCCTATATCCCAGAGTTCGCTCTACAGGACTTCATCTCATGTCCTGCAAGGCCAGTAGGTATGCTTTGGGGTGGCCTTCTACATATCCCCCCTCCTTTTTTAAAGAGGCCGAGTGGATCTCAGCATGGAGGGCAACTTGTTGGGTCTGTCAACTGAAGCATTTGCAGAGAGTGCAGGACAACCAGAGACCTCCAGTAACTAGGAGTGCTACGGTAAGGAGGGTCATGCAGGGAAGGGAGAACCAGGAAGTGACCTCTTGTATGAGAGAATCAAGAAAAGTAGAAGGAATGAGGGGACTGGCCGTGGTATTGTTGAGGAGGACTATACTCTGGGACATGTTTGCAAGTTGCTCAGTAAAGAGGGAGTTCCATGGACCAGCTAGTTGGGTGCTGAGGTGGCGCGAGCATGGGAGAGGTTGCGTACAGGAAATGGGGTGACACAGATATCATGGTATCTAGCATCGCAGAGGGCTCTGATTTGTTTTTCCACGAAATCAATGCATTCGTTGATGAGTTGTACTTGTTGGTTCAGGTTCATAATTGCACCTTGTATGAGGTTATTGTTGGTAAAAGAGTGAAGCAGTCTGGGAGACTATGGAATTTACAGCGGATGCCAGGGCTGTCTGAGTAAGGGTTACAGCAACAGCGGTGGCTGAGGAGTCCAAAAAGGTGACTAAGGAGGCTAGAAGGAGAGCTAGAAGTCCAATGGCCCGCTTTGGACGGTCAAGGAGGAAGGAAAGGTGAGGGGCATGGCCATGTGACTCCACAGGAACCCACAGATACCTGGGGAGCCAGCAATTTGAAAGGGTACATGAGGTGGAGGAGTAATTGAGGATGTTCGTGAAGGGGGTGGCATTTGAATGCAGAAGGAAGAAGGGAGGGAGGACACAAGGGCAGTCAAAGATGGAAGTGAGAGAGGAATAGTCGAGGGAAGCATGGTTGTAAGTTCCATTGTACCATTTAAACCCTGAAGCCATCGCTATAGGGCAAAGATCAGTGCAAGAGTGAGGGCCACAAAGGAGGAAAGATCTTAGTATAGTAGTTGCAATATTTTCTCCCTATCTAGGCCGAGATCCGATGTGGCCACTTGCAAGGGACTATTGGGGAGTCTGCCAGAGGGAAAGAGAGGGAGTCACATATGGTTGGTAATTGACACAAGGTTGCCAAGGACGAATGGGGTGCCAGGAAAGTGGGGAACGTCTAGAGGGAGGGAGAGGGGGACAGACAGGTAGGGATTTGAAGGTGTGGGGGGAGGGCCTAATGTTGGCAGTAAGAGGACACAGGGAGGATCTCCACCCCCTCATCCAGTTGGAGTTTCCAGTTTTGTATGGGATCAATTCAGTTTGTTGGCATTGTCCGAGAAGGACGGTGCGGTCAGTGATCAATTGGTCAGCTGGTGACCCCCTTAAAAGGCAAGGGTGGAGGATATGTTAAAGGTACCATTAATGGGTTGGGGGTGTACATGTGGCTGTTCTTGCATGGGGAGACCCATTGAGGGGGTAGAGGAGAGGAATACGGGGAAGACGGCAGCATCAGAGCTAACCAGTAGAAGTACAGGGGGGTTGGGAATGAGGGCCCAGAGATGCTCGGCTCAGGCAGCGGAGTTAGTGGTAATGATGGCACATATCATGAGAAAAAGGGATATGGGGGAGTGGGAGGAATGACCCTGGCAGCATAATGTCTCTTCAGCTTGGGATTGTAAGGCTTTCATATCCCCCCAAGTCACAGGGCGAGAGTCTTTGGCACGTCGGAGGCAGCATCTCTTTCGCCTCGGTTGACGATAAGAAGAATTAGGAGATGAATCATGTTCTGTCATGGAGAGTTGCTCCATCTGATGTTGAAGGTCTTGATCCATGTTCGGAGGAGATTGGGCTGATTAGGCGTGAAGGAACCCAAATAGGGGATGAGCTGTCTGTAGGAAAAACACAAGCAAAACCTCTGACCTGGTTTAGTAATGGTGTGGGAGGTTGCCATTTCCCAGACAGTGGGTCCCTCCATGATACTAAGGGGAGGTGGGTGGAAGAGGGAAAAAGGGAGGCCCAATGTTTGTAGGTGGGCAGGAGACCTTCGTCATCAGATTGTAAGAAGTTCATGGTGAACATTGCCTGGAGTAGGCGTAATTTGGGTGTCTATTAGGAGTTCACCGCTTGCTTTTCTAGGAGAGATTTAAGAGTGCGGTGAGTTCTCTCAATCAGAGCCTGCCCTTGGGGGTTATATGGAATACCATGTCTAAGGGAGATAGTCCACTCAGAGCAGCAGGTGCTAAAAGTAGCAAGATGTGAATGAGGGACCAGTGTGTTTTAAGTGTGTGGGGTACTCCCAGTACACAGATAGTTGAGAGAAGGCCTTGAGGTGTGGCTCCGGTGTTTTCATTGGAGAAGCTCAACCCAGAAAAATCCGGAAAAGGTATCAATGGCTGTGAAAACATATTTTTGGCAGCCAAAGGAAGGGAGGTGAGTGAAATCAGCTTGCCATAAGGAATTGGGGTGGAGGCCTCTCAGAATTACCCCTGAATGGGAAAGAGGTCCTAGGGGTAGAAAGGGGGCACATTGAGAGCCTGCCCTAGCTAGGTCTTTACAAGTGGCAAGGGTAAGAGAGGGGAATAGTGAGTGCAGAGAATGAGGAGATAAATGGAAGCAGGTATGTAATTCCTTTGCTGCTTGTATTGAGGAAAGGATATGAAGAGTTAATGCAAGGGCAGAGTCAATGGAAGCATTGGTGGAGGCCAAGGGACCTGGGAGGTCAGAGTGAGAGCATATGTGAGAAATAAACCAGGGTTGGTTTCTGATGTGGAGAACTTGCTGGAGATGAGTCATAAGAGATGAGATAGGGGACCTGTCATGGGATAGAAAGGCCAGGGGTAGAGAGGAGACACTCTGTACTGCATAAGAGCTGTCAGAAAAAAATGTTAAAAGGGATGCAAGGAAAATGGAGAAATACAAGAAGGATGGCATACAGTTCCACCCATTGGACAAACTGGGTGTGCGAGACTGTGTGTGTGTGGTTGGGGTTATAGCAGCATCCGTGGTAAAGTAGCCACAGCGGGCGCGATTGGCATCCATGAAAAATGTAGCGGCTTCGGGGAGAGGGTGTTTCTGAGGAAAGGCACATGTGACTACTGTGAGAGGAAGGGAGGGGAGGGATTTGAGGAGAGGGTGTTTAGGGTAATGACATGAGAGACACCTGGGGAAGCCAGCCAAGGAGAGAGACATAAGATCCCAGGAGGCAAAAAAGTTAGTTAAAGAGTGAAGAGGAAAAGGGAGGATTATGGAGTCCAGTTCTTTTCCAAAAATGAGGAGTGAGGCTAGTCTAGAGTGATGAATAAAATCAGAGATTACATGGTTAAGTGAGCCTATGGGAGGAAGGCGAGACAGAGCCATGTGGATCCAATATAGTGTTCCATCTTGCCACAGGATGGAGAGATGTCGATAGATGAGAGCAGAAATAGGAGATGAGGGGTCCTAACGTTTAAGGCCTGCATTAGGGAGGGCTTGTTGACGAGGTCTAGGGAGTTAAGTGATTGGGGGTGAGTTTACGAGAACTAGCTGGGCGGGGGTCACCTTTCAAACAGTCAAATAAAGGTCTAAGGGCATCCATTGGGAGGTTGAGAAAGGGCCTGACCCAATTTATATTTCCACAAATTTCTTGGAGGGACGTGAGATTGAGTGGCCGTTTTAGATCTAGTTTTGGTTTTCCTACAAGGACCATGTCAGATCTGTGGGTGAATCCTAGATATGTGTAAGGGGATATGTGTTGAACTTTCTCAGGGGCTATAGTCAAGTTCGAGGCTTTGAGAGAGCCAAGAATCTACTCATAAACTGTTGTAAGGATAGAGGGATCTAGATGGGATAAGAGGATGTCATCCATATAATGGATGAGGGTGAGGTTAGGAATAACTCCCATCAGTCCGAGAGCATGATTGACATAGAGCTGACACAAGGTGGGGCTATTAACCATGCCTTGGGGGAGAACAACCCAGTGGTAGCGTTCTGCCAGACTTCCAAGATTGGCTGATGGCACAGAAAAGTCAAAACATGGGGCGTCTGTAAGGGTGAAGGGGAATGCTGAAGAAGCATTCTTTAATATCTATAATAATGATGGGTTGTTGTATTGGAATGGCTGATGGGGCAGGGAGACCAGGTTGGATTGCCCCCATGGGTTCTACTACTGAATTTGGAGCCCAAAGATCATGAAGAAAGCAAAACTTTCATGAGGCTTTCTTTTTGATGACAAAGACCGGAGAGTTCCAGGGACTGGTGGTAGGGACAATATGCTTCAAGGTTAGTTGTTGTTTAACCAAGTCTTTGAGGATGGACAGTTTCTCTGCTGAGAGGGACCACTGATCAACCCATACTGGAGTCTCTGCCTTCCATTTCATAGGAGGAACGGTGAACAGAGATGGGTATGAGGGCAGAGGATTGACCAGGGCCCTTAGAATTGGGGGTGAGTATTGGTGTCTGTAGTCATAACAAGACCCATTTGGGTTTGGATATCTTGACCCCACAGAATGGTGGAAGCACCAGGGATGAAGAGGGGTCTAAAGCAACCAGAGAGGCAGTCGGGGTCAGCCCATTGGAGGTCCTTTGTTACCAGGGCACTGGGGGTTCACCCAGATATTCCATGAACAGTAGGGCCTGTTCTAAAGGAAAGATGGTCGTATCAGCTCCTGTGTCAATCACCCCCGTATAAGGGAGACCTTTGACAAGGAGAGTGGTTTTTGGCTGTTTGAAAGTTAATGCAGCTGTCCATAGGATGTCCTTCCCTCCTTGGCGTGGGGCTGAGGGCTGCCCTGCACCCTGTTTCCCGACCTACAATCTTTGGCCCAGTGAAAACCTTTGTGGCATTTGGGGCACTCTGTTCTAGGGTGGGCCTTGCCCGCTGTGGTTGAGGAGGAGCGGTTTCATGGGCCACGGTGATTGGTGCAATCCTTTGCCAGATGACCAAAACCCCTGCATGCAAAGCAGCTGCCATTTGGGCTGTCCTGTGGCGGGGGGCATTTCCCTTTGGTGTGTTATCTACTCGAAGGGCTACCATAGCTTGGGCAAGGGTGGTGGCCTGGTGTTTAGGAGTGCCAATATCCTCACAGGCCAAGACCCAGTATAGTATCTCCTGACTTTTAGTGAGTTCTATGGCCTGCTTACAATCTGCCCTGCATCCTTCCTTCAGTACCTCCTTAATCATAGCTTCCTGTGCCCCTGCATGAGTAACTTTTTAAGACACCCACTCCTCCACTCTTGCAACAAATTCTGAAAAGGCTCATTGGGTCTTTGTTTTAATTTATGTATTTTCTCTTTTGCTAGGCCAGACCTGGCAATCTGGTGCCAGGCTCTCAGAACACAGAGCCTGATCTGATCAAAATATTGCCGGGGTCCTTGGGCCTGAGCCGCTGTGGTAGAATAGGCGCCTTCCCCCTGTAGCATGTCTGCCGTGATCGGCACCCTGGAGCCCACGTTTCTTTCAGCGAACTGTTCACACTCGTCATAATAGAGAGACTTCCATAGAACAAAGTCTCCCGAGGTGAAAAAGGGTTCTCATGATTTGCTTATAGTCCCCTGGGCAGCATAAGTCTTTACTCCAGTCATCTAGAAGTTGTTGTAGATAAGGGATCGCTAAACCTTCCTCCCTAGCAACTTTCCTCATTTTCTCCATAAGTTTAGGATGAGTCGGGTACCACCTGACAGGACATTGTGGCATTGGGTTGGTGTTAACTGGGAAAGCTGAGACTTGGGGGAGTTGAGGAGCCTCAGGGTGTGGCGGTATGGGAGGAAACAAAGGACTTTGAAAGTCCTTCCCAGTCGGTGACCACTGCCCCCATGCGGCATCTCTCACTCTACACAAGTTCTCTGCCCAAGTGGGGACAGGGAGTACAGGCACAGTGGGGAAGGGAGGGCTCCCCGCCTCTAAGGTGCTTATGTCTGCTTTTTTCCTTTTTTGGTATGTCTTGGCTGGTTCCTGTTACTGACTTCTGGGTGCAGCAGTTGGGGCCACATCCTGTCATTGTCTGTGCTGCCTGTTCCTCATTCCATGGGGGGGGGGGGGAATAGCAGGGGAGGGAAGGGTATAGGGAAGGTGGTACAGATTCCCCTTCCTCAGCCTCACCATCGTCTCCCTCTTATTCTTGTCCTCCCTCATTGAGTGTAGGAGCTTTATCTTTATCCTCCACTTGGGTAGCCTCCCCTGACTGTCTTGGGTTATTCTCAGTCATACTGGCTATGGCGGGATCCTCTGAATCAGTGTCTTCAGAGTCACTGTCACCCAAATCACGGGCAGTGCCTTGTAATATCGTGGGAGGGGAAGGGTCTTGTCCCGAAAGGCAGGAGTGTACAGCTGTTACTATGGGATAGAAGCAAAGGGGGAGCTTGAAATCCCCAAAGGGTTCCCTCCTCCAGGCCAGTGCAAGAATGCAGCTCCAAATGTCAGGATCCATGATATGTGATGCCTCTACCCAAGGAGCTATTGTTTTTTACCAGAGATAGGGTAGCTATGCATTCCTTAAGGGAGCATTTTATTCTTCGAGATTTGAGAAGTGATTGAACCACCCGGCCTTGGGCCCTACAGGACCCAGAAGGATAGTTTCCCATCTCTGGCTATCTTGTTTTCTTTTCAGGATAGAATAAGAACTGGAAAACAAGAGGAAGAAAAAGAGACAGGAAAGCGAAAGTATAATGAGAAGAGTTTAACTGGTTACGGGGCCTGTAGGAGACGGGGGAAGAGAGGTTATGTTACTCACGGTTCGGGTGGAAATTGTCCAGAGATTGCCTGCAATTTTGGACTGGCACCATTTGTTGTCGGGCGGGGCTCTTCTGTCTGTGGACCGTTGGGGACTACCGAAGAAAGACAACTCACACAGGCAAACAGGGGGCAAGTCCAATTTATTGCTGCATATGTAAGCTTATATACTATATTCTATATGTGGAAGCAGGGTATGGGAGGATGTCCTGAGGCCTACATCAGATTGGCCTGAGCCACTTGAATTGCTTTTGTCGATTGTCTCTATGCTGAAATTTGTCAAGTGAGGGACAGGTGAGATAGGGAAGTAGATGGGTAGATGGGGCACCTTCCAGTTTCCTTGTGGCCGAGGATTTGAGGTGACCAAGGTTTACCTTGGCCTATATCCCAGAGTTTGCTCTACGGGACTTCATCTCATGTCCTGCAAGGCCAGTAGGTATGCTGTGGGGCGGCCTCCTACACATTACCTACCCTCACCTCTCCTCAAGGGGATTTCAACACTTCCTGTCAGCATGCTCCCCTTCTCCTTTCCCTCCCCTCGACCCATTCCACAGACTTATGTAGATTTTACAGTTGCAAACAGGAAACATCTGGGCTATGTAATCTACAGAAATGGATCTGTTGTATTCACTCATAAGAGCCCTCACTCCCAGTCTGTACAATGGCAGAACTACAGTCCCTGCCCCTGGACTTTGCCTACTTCCCTTCTGCCCCCATTAACATTTTCAGTGACAGTGCCTATGCTGTGCCGATGCTTCCTAGCCTCCCCTTTGCAGCCTTACCTCCAGAATATATGGACCTCATCTCCACTCTTATGCATTCCTTCCAGTCACTTCTACACAGCAGAGCAGCACCGTGGTTCTTCTCCCACATACTCTCACATAACAGGCTGCCAGGCCCCTTGTCTGCCGGCAGCAGTCTCGTGGATAATTTTATGTTGTTGACTACCCCCTCTGAACCCCTGCAACAGGAAAAAAGAGCTCCACCACTGCTTCCATTTATCCCCTGCATCCCTTCACTGTCTTTACCCTGATTTAACCACTGAGGCATGCAAATGTCTTTCCTGACAGTGCAGTAAGTGTGCACCCTTTTTACCCCTCAGCCCACTCACTAGGACAGGAGTCAACACTCCTGGGCTCCGACCCAACTCTTTGTGGCAGGCTGATGTAACTCATGTCATGCCTTTTGGCTAGCACAAATACATAGTCACTTGCATTGACACTTTTTCTCACTTTCTTTTTGCTGAAGCCATGACTTCTAAAACTTCCAGAGCAGTTATTACTGCTTTGATGGCCACCTTCTGCACCCTAGGGGTCCCTCACACTATAAAAACAGATAATGGCCCCTGTTTTACTTCCTCTCCCTTTGCCACATTTTGTTCCCAGTAGAGAATTAAACATGTCACGGGAATCCCCAACAACTCACAAGGCCAGGCAATTATTGAATGGACTCACAGCACATTAAAAAAATACTCTCCGAAAACAAAAAAGACAACTATGCCCACAACTGGTGTATCTGGAAAATTGCCCTGCACAGGGCCCTCTTTACTATGAACTTCCTCACTTTTGATTGTGAAGGGTTTTTCCCCACCTTTAAACATTGGGGGACCCTTTTCTTGGCCACACCTTTGCCCATGGTTCACTGGAAGGATCTTATTTGTAACATATGGAGGGGACCTGACCCTATTTTAACACAAGCGAGAGGGTTTGCTTATGTTTTTCCTAAAGATTGCATTGCCCCGCTGTGGATTCCCGACCATCTGATCCAACCTGCCTTGCTAGATGACGCCCCACATAGCATCCCTGACCAAAGAGATGCAGAGAATGCTGCTAAACAACAATAGCTGAGACCTGAGATGCAGAGGATGGAGGGGAAGGAGACGATCCCCCCCAACCTCCCGCAGAACTCCAGGACGAGCTCCTCACCTTGGCAAAAAGAGCGATGGACTTTAACCCCAGAGAACATTTGTCTCTGCACCAATTCCTTATTACTATGCTATTCCTGCTGGACACCCCTGAAGCACTGGCCACCCCTCGATGGGCACTTATCCCCTCCCCCCCAATTCTTTTACCCATAGGTTATGATGCATTTCTCTTTCCTGCTCTATTTGCAATTAGTGGAACTGTGGATCTCCTGGCACTCTCATGGGAAGAACAAGCAGCCACACCATTTCCTGGGACTCTTAACGTTTCCAATTCTGTTGGTTTCACTTTTAACTGGTCTTTTGCATATCTGTACTGGGTCCCACTAACCCGTTCATTCCACGGGGACCCTTTGCCTTTGACTCCTCTGACAAAAGATTCCCAGCCAGAAGTCTATGGGGATATAATGATACTGGTGTATACTGGCCCAAGGATTTTAGAACACTGTATCCTGGACCTGAGCTTACTGAATGACCTCAAATACCACACACCCCTCCCTGCCCTTTTCTCCCTCCACAGATCCCCTGGGCTCTGTGCAGAGGCCTCTATGCACTTTGCGTTGGTTCCCAACTCAGTGTTTATCATGACTATCCAGGTCCTCTGGGCCCTTAATGAAAAACAAGGGGGAGATGTTGGAATTCAGTCTATTCTAACGGCCACAACTCAGATCATTTCCAAATAAACCGCCACCTGGATTCAGTCTCAGGAGCTGGCATGCCATCCTGAGAGATAAGATGCACCAGAGTACTTGGGAGATGGTATTTCCACCCCACAGCCCAAGGGCACAGGACACAGCTGTGTTTTATCACCTCCTCCCTAATGTACCCCCTTATCCTGTAATTCAAGATGCTGCATGTAGACCTGCTTGCATCCCCCATTCCCTCATTTTCCTTTGTTCTACCCTAGAAGAACTAACAGTATATATGTAGAAGCTAAGCAGTAATAAATTTAAGCTGGAGGCATAAGGCAGGGTAGCTTGACTCTTTATTCTGAGCTCCCTTCCAGGAGGGAGGTCATCACTGATAGGGCCCAAAGGTGAATCAAGCCACAACAAGAAAGTATTAGATAGAACAAGGGCAAGATAAAGTTCCCACAAATATCTTCAGTTTGTGGAGCCTGGTCAAGGACACTCTTGATCCTGACCATGAAATTACAAAAATTAGTGCTAAGCTACCATCAGCAGTCTGTGCCACAACTGAGGAAACTCCTTTATTAACAAAATCCAGAAGTAACTCAAGGGCATCTCTCTGAGATGAACTTGAGGAAGATCTTTCTCCTGATGAATTGACTCCCAAGGAAGAGGAGGATCTGGAAGATGAAGCAGCTAGATATAATGATGTTTGGGGTGTCTTAACTGTAGAAATAAAGGGTAAGACAAAAAGATAGTGAACCCACCCCCCTTGTTGGGTGTGGGATTTAATGGGGCCATTAAAGAAGCTCTAAAAATGGAGATAACCACCTTTTGGTGTTATCCTGTCATTTTCAACAAAGGAGAATTTGAAGATGTCATAGGCCCCCAATGGGAACAGCTTCCATATAAACTGTTGAAAGAAATAAAACAAGCTGGTGCCTCTTATGGCCTATCCTCCCCTTATACTTTAACATTAATAGGCTTTGGGGGGACGATGGATGACCCCATATGATTGGAAGCAGACTGCAAAAGCTTGTCTAGATGAGGGTCAGCTCCTTTTGTGGAAAGCTGAATATGAGATTTAGCTAAAGCTGAAACAAAGACACCCCCTTTTAAGAAACTTGGTACCACAGCTGATATGTTATTAGGAGAGAATCTGTGGGCTATGGCCCAAGATCAGATGACTCTGGCAAAAGAGGTGTTGCATGCTGTTAGCTCCATAGCACTAGGAGCTTGGAAAAAACTTCCCAATAAATTGGTACAAACTTTAACATTGTCTGACATTAGACAGAAATCAGATGAAAGATACCAAGACTTTTGGAATCAACATATGGACAACGCTAAATGCTTGATAAACAATTGAGGGGGTAGCTGAGTTCATCATAAAATGACTAGCTTTTGACAATGCTAATACTGCCTGTAAAAATATGATGAGGCATCTTAAGAGAACAGGAAGCCTCTGTGATTATGCTAAGGCTTGTGAAGATTTTAATCCTTCCTTCCTGCAGGGTATGACAATAGCTGCTGCCCTTCAAGGACAAACTTATTCATCTTTTGTTAAACAAGCCACTCTGAACCAAAAATAATCAGGGGAAAGAGGGAGAACCTATTTTTCCCTGTGGGCAATTAGGTCATTACAATATAAACTGCCCAAAGAATCAACAGCCCCATGTGCCCAGGGGAAATCATGAGATTTGGTGAGAGAACAGTATTGAACCACAGAACAACATGCCAAAAACATTCTGCCCAAGATGTATGAAAGGTTATCATTGGCTTAAGGACTGTAAATCCAAATATCATAAGGATGGGCATTTGTTTGCTACAGGTCAGGGAAACTTCAGGAGGGGCCAGTCCTTGGCTCCTCAACAAATAAGGGGCCTTCAAGAATCAGTGTTCATGACCTTCTCAGAGCCACCCGAGGAAGCACAGGATTGAATCTATCAGCAGCAAACTCAGTCATACTAACTACTGACTCTTTTCCCATGAAGATTAGAATGGAAGTATTTGGCTCTCTTCCTGATAATAAAGTAGTGTTAATTTTAGGGAGATCCTCAATGTCTTTACAAGGTATATCAGTAATTCCAGGAGTTATAGAAGGAGTTATAAATTCTGATTACACAGGAGAGATTCAAATTATGCTTGCCCCACCAACAGGAAAAAATGTTCAAATCCATTTGGGGCAGAGAATTGCACAAGTCCGTTTGATACCTTTAGTTAAGATTGGGAGCCAAGTCACAAGATATAATAGAGGAAATCGTGGTTTTGGGTTGTCTGATGTTGCTTTTTGGGATCAAGTTGTAGGAAAACACAGACCATTAAAAACTCTGAGGATTAATGGAAAATATGTACAAGGCATTTTAGACACTGGTACGGATGTCTCCTGTATAGCTGGAAAAGATTGGCCCTCTTCATGGCCAATCCAACCTATCCCCAATAAATTGATTGGAATTGGACAAGCCATGGGAGTGGGACAAAGTTCACAAATGCTTAACTGGTCTTCTGACAAAGACTCAGGGAAGTTTCTGCCTTATATTATTCCTTCATTACCTACCTCTCTATGGGGTAGAGACATCCTGTCCCAGATGAGAGCTGTACTTTCTAGCCCAGAAGTTCCCAGTCCTGTAGTCAGTCCCTCCTCTACATTTGTACCTCCTTTTTAGGAGGGGCCACAGTTGTAAAACTAACTGATGATCCAATATTATGGAAATCTAATGAACCTGTATGGGTTGAGCAGTGGCCCCCTAATACGGAAAAATTATAAGCTGCTTCAAAATTAGTTGAAGAGCAATTGTGATTAGGACATATAGAACCCTCTAATAGCCCATGGAATACTCCTATCTTTTTTTATAAAAATGAAGAGTGGAAAGTGGAGATTATTACTTGATCTCAGAGCAGTTAATAAGACTATGGAGAATATGGGAGATCTTCAGCCAGGTTTACCTTCACTTTCAGCAGTACCCAAGAATTATTCTATTATCATTATAGATTTAAAGGATTATTTTTATACAATCTCATTGGCAGTTGCAGACAGGAAAAGATTTGCTTTCAGTATACCAATTATTAATTTGAAAAGACCTTTCCAAAGATACCAGTGGAAGGTTCGACCACAAGGGGTGAAGAATAGCCCCACTTTATGTCAAAAGTTTGTTGATACAGCCCTGAAAAAAACAAGAATAGATTTTCCTGACTTATATCTTATTCATTATATGGATGATATTCTGTTAGCCCATCCTGGCAGACAAATAGCACCAAATACTAAACAAGACCATAGATAATTTATCCTCCTTTGGTCTTGTAGTAGCTCCTGAAAAATACAAATGAATCCCCTTTATTCCTTTTTTAGGGAGGATTGTAAATGGAGATGATACGGTGTTGTTTGAACCTTTCATCCTCAGGATAGATAAGCTGAAGATATTGAATGATTTTCAAAAGTTTATAGGGGACATTAACTGGGTCAGGCCTTTCCTCAAACTTACCACCTCTGAGTTAAAAGCTCTTTTTGATACTTTACAAGATAATCCACATCCTTCCTTCCCCAGATCTTTAACTGAAGAAGATAAAGAAGCTCTAAAGTAGTTGAAACTGCCTTATGAAAGCAATTTTTACATAGAATAGATCTGGGATCTCCTTTCTCTCTTATTATTTTACCAACTGCTTATACCCCTATAGGCAATCTCTGGCAGGAAGACTTTTGGAATGGATATATCTTCCCTCAGTTCATAAGAAAATAGTCTCCTCCTACCCTAATCTTATATCCTGTCTAATCTTGAAAGGAAGAAGATGTTCTAGAGAATTGTTTGGATGAGACTTATCATCTAGAATCATACCTCTCTCTTCTGTTCAAGTTGACAATCTTTTTTTATATAGTCACAATTGGCAGATAGCCTTGGTCTTATACTTGGGGGAAATCTTATTCCATTTACCTTCTAACCCCCTGTTTCAGTTTTTAAGACTCAACAATTTATTTTTTTCCTGTTTTTTTCTTCCTTTACTCCTTTACAACCTCCCATATCAATTATATTCACAGATGGATCTTTGAATGGCAAGGCAGTTTTTATAATTGATGGAGAATCTCATGTGAAACAAGCCTCTTCTTCCTCAGCACAGAAGACTGGACTATCTGGTGTAATTTCAGCTTTTAAATATGCACATAATACTCATTTCAATCTATACGCTGACTCTTTATACATTGTTTGCTTGTTTCATGACATCAAAACTGCTTCCTTCCCCTTGACAGCAACCACCATTTTCTCTATGCTCATGACCTTATAGCAAATTATCAGAAAACAAAACTTGCCTTACTTTATAGGACATGTTATAGCCCACACTGATCTCCCCGGAGCTATTCATCAAGGTAATGCCCATGCTAATCTGTAATGTTCCAATTTGGGCAGCCGGGTCCTACCTGTGTTTACAACAGGTCTTTGGGGTGCTGCTGGATGTGAACAGCATGTTCAATAATGAAAGTCAGCCAGTGAGAGATAAGCAAGGAGTTTATTGCAGGCAGATGGTACATCTCTAACTCACATAGTTGAGTAAGGGTATATATAAGCCTAGTGCCCCTGTTATCAGTATTCCTCATCTCCAGGCACTGTGAAAGTGTAATGGGCATGCCACAGATGTATGTATCCTAGAATATGTCGAAACTTGAACAAGATAAGGATGAAAGGCAGAGAACAAACAGAGTAAAGCATCAGAGCTCCTTCCTGCATTCAGAGCACTCTGGTATGGACAGGAACAAGCTAACCTTAAACATGCTTATGTTTCAGATACCAGACATTCCTGTTGTCCCGGTTCTCATCACTCTCAGGATGAACTCCTCATGGCCACATACTCTGTCTATTAATCCCTTACACTGATCTTTTAACTAAACCAAAAATTTTTTCAGCTGTAGAAGATGCCACTGCCAGTCATAATTTCCTTCATCAGTCTGCCTCCATCCTTCACCACCAGTTTCACATTATCAGAGAAGAGGTGAGGGCTATTGTGAGAAACTGTGGGTACTGTCCTATAAATTTCCCCTCTTTTCCTATGGGGGTAAACCCTAGGGGTCTCCGACCCAATGACCTTTGGCAGATGGTTGTCACTCATATTCCAAGTTTCAGTAAATTTTCCTTTGTTCATGTTACTGTAGATACCTTTTCTCATTATATTATAGCTTCAGCATGCACTGGAGAAGCCTTTAAAGATGTGGTTCAGAATTTATTTATTTTTTTTGCTTTTCACATTTAGGGACCTCAAGACCTATTAAAACTGATAATGGCCCTGCATATACACCTAAATCTTATAAAGATTTTTGTTCCAAATTTTCAATTACTCATATTACAGGAATCCCATATAATCCTCAACGACAAACCATTGTAGAGTTAACCAAATGCTCAAAACACAAAATTTCAAACATAAACCTAATGATTACAAATATTCTTCTCCTCATCATATTCTATTCCATGCAATGTTCGTCTTAAATCATTTATATGTAGATCATAATGGTTTTTTGCCTGTAGTCAATCACTGGTTATTACAAATCCTAAAGCCGCTAGTTAAGTGGAAAGATCTGCTTTCTGGCTCCTGGAAAGGCCCTGACGTTTTTCGAACATCAGAATGAGAGTTTGATTGTATATTCCCACAGGATGTGGACTCACCTATCTGGATCCCTGATCGATTCATCCACCATTATAAAGAAAAGACCAAACCCACAAAATCCCCAGATGGAAGATGACTCATGAGCTGTCTCTATTTCTTCCTTGGTGAACCCAGTTCGGAAGCTCTCTCTTGAAGATACGTTTATTCCTCCACCTGTCTCCAGAAGAAGGCTTTCCCTCTCTACCATAGTTACTTTACTGCCTATCTGGGGACAAGTAGTGGTTCTCTGAAAATGCCAAGGAGATTGTTCGAGCTCAAGGACACTCCATTACTCTGGTTATTCTTTTTCTTGTAATGATCTCTATCCTCAGTTTTCAGGTACCTAGAGTTACTTGTGATACTTATTGGAGCTTTGTCCCCAAACCACCACTTTTTCATGTGACTCCCTGGTCTTTACCTGTGTCTGTATTTTCTAATAACTCTTTCCTTGTGGGAGGAAGTTCTGATTCCTTTATTACCCCTAGGAAATCCTATAATTTCATTTTTTCTGGGTTCATTCATGGACCCCCAATCTACTTATCCTTTATTCCTGATCCTTATAAAACTTGTATTCCTGTAGGCTTTAGATCATTTCTTACTGATGCCCCTAATACTACTACAAGAGCCTCCTGAGTTTTAGTTCCTTCTGTGCCAGTGACTTCTGCATCTTCTTATACTCTGAATGCTTCTGATATTCCTATGCCTTCTTCTCTCATATCTTGTGGAGAATTGTCAGTCACTGATAAGGAATGGGCTTTGGTCCATCCCATTAAAGGATTCCCTTCCTGGAAAGCTTGTGAATATAAACATCAGGGTATTGCCTACTTTCTTACTGATACCAAGTACTCAGTTACTGATTTTTTAATATTGAGCCACTTCTTTGAGTATAGAAATTTTAGTACTTCCCAATTGTTTAATTGGGCAAATTCAAATTTGATTATCATACCCCAGAGCCTGTTAATAGATGGAATATAGGTCCGGATTTTCCTACTCCAATTTTGTATCTCTCTCTTAATAACACCCTTTTCGCACAATGCGATCTTTCCAAACTTTCTATGGCATCCCAACCTTTAACAATGAAACATCTGGCTCAAAAATTTGTCATATTTTGTTAGATCATGTGCTTCAGCGCCCTTTGCTCTCTGATACTGAGAGTCTCTGCCTTAATTGCTATTATAGCTTCTGTTGCCTTAGCCTCTACTGTTCTTATTCAAGAGGTGCATACAGCACACATGCTGGATCAGCTTACAAAGAATGTTTCTCTTGCCTTAATGTCAAAAGAAATTATTGATAGGAAACTAGAAGTTAAAGTCAATGCTTTAGAGGAGACAGTCCTATATTTATGGGATCAATTACAAGACTTGAAGATTCATCAATCTGCTAGGTGTCATTTCTCCCTGAAATCTATCTGTGTTACTCCCCTGCTGTGGAACACTTCAGCTATTCCCTGGTTCAATATTAAGAACAATATCCTTGGTATCTGGAATCATTCTGATTTATCATTAGATTTATCAGAATTACATTCCCAAATATCTGCCCTGTCCTTTGCCCCATAGGCTATTCTGACTCCCGTTGATGTACCTTCCAAATTTTTAACAAACTTGACGGTCCTTCTTTAATTCTTGCAATTTAATAGTGTATATTATAGCATCTTTGGGTGTTATATTATCTCTATCCTCCTTTTTTGTCTTCCAGTCTTCTTCAAGATTGTAACAAGATTAATTCGAATGGCCCAAATTGAACTTTCTGCTATCAAACTAAAAAATATAGGGGGAAATGTTGGGAGCCAGAGTCTCTAAGCTGCTTGACACAGTCAAGGCAAGAAGACTCAAGGCAGCCACACCGCCTGATGGAACAACATTTTCTTCTTCAATATATATGTAGGGATTGCATGTATACCCATATTTATAGGACTAATATTTATTGCAAAACTTACCCATCCTACTAGTGAAGTGACTCTAAAGGGAGGATTCCAGGGAAATTTCATGAATAAAATAGACTGTAAAGTCTGTCCAAATTTAACAGGATTGCCTCCCCCCCCCACCGAGGCATACAAAAGGTTCCAACATTATGAAATCTTTGGAAAATCCAACACTGGGAATTCCAAGGAGACATCAGAATATATACAGGAAAAACAGATACAAGATGGGTTAGGTAGAATTTCTGGGAAATTGACAGCTTTGCCCCCCTTACCTTACATAGGAATATATGATAAAGATGGTGAAAGAAAAGTCAGTATAGGTGACCAATACATGAACTTTATCAGCCTTAGTTTATTGGGAAAGAATAAAAAGGTCACAGAAATCGTGGGGTCTATTAACAAGGGCTGAAAAGAAAGTGGTTATTGAAGGAGTCAACAGATGGGCAGACAAACATAATTGCCTTCATTGTAGGTTGTCAATGGAGCAAGTCAAAAAACATTACACACGCAGCACAAAAACATAAAAACATTCCATTAAATGAATTATATCAGAGATTATTATTAGGAAAATTCTGCTTAATTAATAACTTACAATGTAGGTACAGACTAGGTAACAGACAGGTTGAGGTCATCATGGTCTGAGCAGGGACAAGAAATTAATAATATGATTGATAATGAAACTTGTAAACTTTTGTAATCAAGAAAAGAATCTTGGCTTGCTTGATGCTTATATAATTCTGAGACTATAAAAGTAAATCTGAGCAGCTGACTGTCAGTCAACCTGCTTCTGCCCTTAAACCCTTGTGTTGACTTAATTCCTTTCACTGACTCTATCCCTCCTGTCAAGTTCCAGAGGCACCATGGAGGCTGGACCGCCACATGTAGGGCTAGTCATAGTTAGAATTCCTGGTTTCAGGAAGGACTCAGGAAAGAAAATCAGAGAAAATCTGAATATTGAGTAGGGGGCTCATTAATTGAGACCCTATCAAGTTTATAATTGGTATTTAGTCCTTGAAAGCTGGGCCCACTTGAAGCTCTGTTAAACCCACACCTGGATCCAAAACAGACTAGAAGGAACCCTTATTCCCTGAACTGTAACTCAGATAGTACAAAATTAGACCATGAGACCCTGATTCTTCATATGACTTCCCTGTACCCCAGGAAGTATAGAAATAACAGACTAGTGTTTCAGACATTATGCAAACCCTGACCTTTACCAGTCTTCCATCACTACACCAGTGTGCAAGAATGTGATAAGGAAAATCTCTCTAGCTACAACCTTGGCTTCTGTAACCTGCTTGCTCATGATGTCCCCTTCAAAATACTATAAAAACCCTGTTCTCTGAGCACTCAGGGCTGCATTATTTGACTATGGCCCATGCAGTCCCTGGGCTAATAAACTCTACCTTAGATGTCTTAGTTTGGTCTCCACTCATTCATTGGGTATAACAGCTCTAATTATGTAAAGTTACTATTTATATCATGGGACTTTCATTGACTTTCTCTTGTGTCTGATACCAGGAATGGTGAGCACAAGGAAGTGCTGGTGGGTCAATGTTTTTCTGGAGCAAGTCCATTGGGGTCCTGAAGACTACCAGTAACAGATGTATGGGGATGATCAGTTGAAGGCATGGATTTTCAGTGTGCTCTGAGGTTGGCCCCTTTCTGACTTGATTTCTCAAATGTGACATTCGATAATATCTCACCAGTAGGTTAAATTCCACATTTGACTAGCCACATAACCTCTGCCTGGACACTGACATTCAGCATTATATTTATAAAGGAATTTTCCTTTGATGCCCCAAATCTTTATAGTAAACCACTATAAGCAAAGCAGATATAGTAGTTTTAGGTCAACTGGATTTAATGGCCAGATAGGTTAAGAGTGTGGTTCTGGCACCTGCATCAAGCTATATGTTTTCATAAGAATTAAGATCCCTTAGTTTTTATTTTAAAAGGGACATTTAGGTAAAAAGAATGGGAAATTTTTAGGATATAAAGATATTCTGTATAATTACAGTTTCAACGAAACTTGTTTAATGAAAGGAATGTGAGTCAACTAAGTAAATCAAAAGAAGGATAGCCAATGGTATATTTAGAAATATACCATTGGGGAGAAAATGCATTGTAGTTAAGGATGTTTGAGTCATTATTATAAGAGCAAAATGTTAATAGTATTTTTATTTATAAGTAACTTGCTGGATGCTCTCCATTCCAAGATAATTGTTAAATGTATATGTTACAAGGTCAAGTTAATCTGGTAATGTTCAGTGAATTCATTTATGTGATAAAATGATTTTGGAATTTTATTTTGTTTAAATGAAGTATGTATGTCAATATGATAGTAAGGCAAAAATAAATTGTAATAAACTCCAGAATGTTATTATCTTGTGCTGAAAAATGTGTTTTATTCTGACTAAAATTTTATATTAAAAAGTTCTTCTACCATAAGGGAAAGTCTCAATAAGTCCATTTGCAGAGGACTTTTTAGAAAAGATTTACAACATGAAGAAAGACATTGGATGTCTTCAAGGGGAAAAAGAGAGATTGGGTCATTTCAACTTTTTTTTATCTTGTGTCTATGTGTACAGGTTGTTTTGTTAGGGCATCTGCCCCTTTTAATGCCTGTAACTTTCCCCTTGGTACTTTAAGTATTGCTCATCCTTATGCCCCTTCTTTGTTTGTGGCCTGCCTATTGCTAAGGAGACTTGGGACTATCAAACTTAACAATCAAACTGACAAACTCTTAACATGCAGACGTGATAGAGATCATCACAAACCAAGGGATGAAGATTTTGATAGAAGATGATGAGGATTGTGATTTAAGAAAGAAATCACTAATAAGGCATGGAATCCAAACTCTATTTAAAGGGGAATTGTGATAAATGTAGGGTGTTTGGCTTCCAGAGAATGTAAGGTGAGATTGGTAGTATAAATGTATGTGTATGTATATGCACACATTACAGAGACTTGGGTTGGGGCAGCTAGGTGGCACAGTGGATACAGCACTGGCCCTGGAGTCAGGAGTACCTGAGTTCAAATCCAGCCTCAGACACTTAATAATTACCTAGCTGTGTGGTTTTTGGCATGCCACTAAACCCCATTGCATTGCAAAAAAAACCCCAAACAAAAACAAACAAAAAACCCCCTAAAAACAAAGACTTGGGTCTGTCTGTGGCTGTTGGTGCCTACCTGCAGCTATGTGAATATAAGACAAAAGAATTGACCCCCAACAGATTTGAGATTAAATCAAGCCTGCTCCATGTGTTCCTGAGTTCATCTAGAGTCCTTGTCCTTTACCCTTCCCCTGTGCTCATTAATATAGAGACAAGGGTGGGAAAAAACATTATTAGAGAGCAGAATAGGGGTGAGTATATTGATTAGATTGTAACCCTGACCAATGACTGGCATAAAGAGGAGGAATGAGCCTTTCAAACTGCATATAAGACTGGATATTGTTGCATTTGGGGGGCTTTCTCACTAGGAGAAATGGTCCACTTCAGTGAGATGTTTATTAATTAAAAATATTTTAATTACTTTGGACTAAATATTTATAATCATTAGTTATCTACAGCAGTTTGATTTGATCTAATTGCCTCACAACTGCTCCGAACCTAGTCATTAAAAAGAACTTTTCTCCAAAGGGATCCTATGTTCATGTGTGTGTTCTCTCATAAATCTAATACTGGACCAGGGTACCAAAGACCCTCTGGGAAAAGTGCTTTAGTCAGCTTTTCAGGGCTCTAGCTACATTATTTTTGACAAAGTTTTCATTCTTCCAAAGTAAACCTTAGAGAAAGATTCTTACCTCTACCAAAAGGGAGAGTTCAATGGAGGAGGGAGTTCAAAAGTTAGAGACCCACTTCTCTCCAAGATTTTTTGGCAAGGCAATAGGTTACGTGTCTCCCCCAAGGTCACACAACTTGGCAATTATTAAGTGTCTGAGGCCAGACTTCAGCTTAGGTCCTCCTGATTCCAGGGCCAGTGCTCTATCCACTGTGCCACCTAGCTGCCCCCTTTCCAAGGTTTTGATTATATTCAGGTAACAGTTGACCTATCTCTGACCTTTAGTTCAACCCCTTCGTTTTGCAATCAAGGATCCCCAGAGAGTTAAGTGAATTGTAACCAAAGTCACACAGTAGTAGAACTAAGGTTTGAATTTGAGTACTATGATTTCAAATTCAGTAACATGTCCCTTATATTATTCTGCCTCCTGGAACCATGTGTCTGTCAGCACAATTGCATAGAAAGTATGAGGTGAAGGCATCTGTAATGAAAAGGAGTTTGTCAATAATAATTATTCCAGGGAGTAGAATGAAAGGGGAGGACAGAGGAAGACATGAATTGTATAGAGGTACAATTGGAGGCATATAGAGATAAAAAATAAGGAGAAAATATTCTTCCCTTCCACCCCAATTAGATGTGAATCAGAAATCTACTAAGAACAAGAGCTGAGAAACAGTTAATTTGAGCCCTCCTTCCAGGAACCTGTGATGATGAGACATGAAACCAGTTAAAAGGCATGTTCCATGGCAGAGAACAGCAAAAATAGATGGAGTTGGGAGCTGTTCACCCGGGGTTTGGGTCAATTACTCAAATTGCCAGACATGTTTGGACTGTATTAAACAGATATTGTTTTATTAGAGGAAAAAAAAAGAATAGGCATGCATTCTGCGGTAGACAAGTATAAAGTATGCTGGATAAGAACTTAGAGGGATAAGGACAATTAATACTAGGACATACAAAGTGGTGGAGATAAAGGCAAAGAGTGGGCAGTGTGTCCCGGGCATGATTGGAACTCGGAAGTAGGATGTTTGTCACATCTGACCGTAGAACTGGTTTAAGCTGTTTTAGGCTACTTTAAGCAGGCTTCGTGGTACACAACTTCACCTGGGTCAAACAGTGGCCACTTTGCAGGTGTCTGGGAGCAAGCATAACTTGTAAGGAAAGAGGGATAAGATAGTGTAAGAAAAGCATATAGGTTAGCAGTAGTCAGTCATTATATGGTCTCATTTTCTCTCTTTTTTTTGTTAAATGTAGCTAGAGGACCTGCCACGATCTCCTCAAGAAACTTATATTCTGTACTTTCACAGATGGATCTACAGAATATAGTGAAAAAAGAAACAAAAAGAAAGAGGAATAGAAGGCCAAGAAGCAAAAGTAAGACAGGCTAGGGAAACAAATTCCACTAGTTGAAAAGTTACTTAGACATCGAATTTTCAGTTTCCAAGGAAGAAGACTAATGAAGTTTTTTTCTGTTTACTGGATCTTGCTGGAATAGCTTACATAAAAACGGAGCAGAGCAGGCCTAGGCTTCTCTCTGGGCAGCCCAGAGGGCATCTAGGACCCTTTAGTTTTAGGGGACAACATGGACTAGTGCTGAAACTTGAACATTAAGCTGGGAGATACCTTGGAAAGTGATGTTGAAGGATATAGCTAATTAAGCAGAAATGTTATGGATAGCAGATACTGAAAGAACCCTGAACCAGGGGACAGTGGCATATGGAATGTTCCTCCATTTGTTGTAAATGTCCAGGGTTATGGGCCAAAATTCCCATAGAATAAATGGAGATTCTTTTGCTTTTTACATTTACTCATGGGAATCTGCAGTCTCTATGAAGTCATAGATCATGTGGCATTCTCACTCTGATTACTAGAGTACATACTATATCCCTCATCACATGAAAATACAATCATTCCAATATTATTTTCCACTGAGTTTTCTAAGTGGGTATGAATGGTCTCCTTAACATGCATGATGTAGGGAAACCTCCCAATGAGTTACATTGGGTATCATGGAAGAAACAAGCACTGATGAAACATTTGAAGCAGGGGAACACTGGGCAGAGAGAAATATTGTAATTTTTTCCCATTCTTTAATAGAGATGAATATTGTAATCCTTTGCTTTTTTAATATTGTTTTAATCCTTTCTCTCTGTATTCTTGTATGGACAAGACACCCCTAGTTAGCAAACTCTGTACTAACAAGGCATTATGTCAAAATAGTTTATCTTTAATACTGCCAATCTTTCTCCCTTTTCTGTGTTGGCCTTGTGCTAGCAAAGTAACCCAGTCATTTTATGTTGCTAATAAAGGTATCCTCTGGTATATATCTCTTTAGTTCGTGGTGGTTCCTAAGAACCCATGTAACTTGGGTTGGCAACTTAAAGTCTAGCACTGGTGCTTCCCAGCTATCTTACCTGGAAGGGATGTTAAAACACCCTAAATTCTTTAGGACACCTTACACCAATTAAATTACAGCCCTGAACAAATTCAACCCCTCCAAATACGTGCAGTGGGCACTGCCTTATGTCATGTTTTAGTCATTCCTTATTTCGTCCCTAGTCCCACCCTAACCCCATTCTAATCCCTTCCCAATTCCTCCACAACTCCACCCAATTTACTCTCTCAACAATACTTTCTTTCTAATGCTAAGTTTATCTTTTAAAATGTCCTCATTTCTCACTACTGCTATTAATTGCCTTACTACTTTTCTTAAGGACCACAATTTAGCCTATGTTTCTAGCCAATTTCTACTTACTTACTTGTTGGTTACCATAGCATGCAAATATAAATAATTATATACCCTTATTCCTGTAGTTCAAAGAACTGTACACATTCTTTCCATGCTTATACCTCTGCAACCAGTGTCTTGTTGATTTGTTACTTTATATTTCATGAAGCAAAGTCAAACCAAAATGATTTATAGAAACAGTTTAATTTCCATTATAGCAGTACCTGAATTTTCCACATTTGTACTACATTTTTATTACTGTCATTTTTTTTTTCTTTTTTTCTTTTCTTCTTTTTGCAAGGCAATGGGGTTAAGTGGCTTGCCTGTAAGGGGATAATAGACAGAGTATGTGGCCATGAGGAGTTCATCCTGAGAGTCATTGAGACCTGGGACAACAGGAATGTCCATACCAGAGTGCTCTGAATTCAGGAAGGAGCTCTGGCCCTTCTCTCTCTTTGTTCTCCTTCCTTTCATCCTTATCTTGTTGAATATTCTCAGGAAGGACCTTTTGTCCTTATCCCTCTGCCTTTCATCCTCATCTTATTCAAGTGTCCCAGGAAGGAGTTCTGGTACTTATCTCTTTACCTTTCATCTTTATCTTGTTGAAGATTCCACATTTTTCCAGGATACAGACCTTTTGTGGCATGCCTGTTATACTTTCACAGTGCCTGGAGATGAGGAATGCTGATACAAGGGGGCTAGGCTTATATATACCCTTATTTCAACTATGTGAGTTAGAGATATAGCATATACCTGCAATTAACTCCTTGCTTATCTCTCACTGGCTGACTTTCATTATTGAACATGCGGGACATGTCCGGCGGAGCTCCCCGAAGAGTCATGTGAATTAGACTGAGACCCCTGCCCAGAGTGGACCACCAACAGATTTGGCGTCCGAACAGGGACTAAAGGTAAGGGCAGGAAAGAAAACCGGGACCTTGTCAGTAGGACAAGAAGATAATGAAAGTACCTTCGCTACTTGAGTAGGCGGGGAAGATGGGGAATAGGTTCCCATGGTTAAGCCAGAGGAAAGTGACATTTGGGCCAGATAGTTATACAAAGTTATCAAGAAACAAGGGAATACTATACAACTAAAAGATTTATGGACATTCATTGAAAAAATACAGACTATATCACCATAGGCCCAGAATACAGAAATAACAAAAGATAAATGGCAGGTAATAGGAGAACAGATGACTAGCTATGGACAAGAATGCCCTGATTATCTTAAAGAACTAGATTTCTTGGTAATTAGTATAGTGAAAAATGCTTTTGAGGGAATGGAGCAACATTTCTCTATAGAAAGCCAAAGAGACAGTAAAACTATAAAAAAAAAAAGAAAGAAAAAAGAAAAGAAAAGAAATAAAGTTGTACAGGAGGATGAAATTTGGCCTCTTCCTCCCCCATCAGCTCCTTCTTACTAGTTTAAGAGAGAATCTCCCCTCATGGCATTCCTGAGACATCAGGAATTTTCCATTGGTCTGTGTTTGTGGATATGTGTTGAGATTGTCAGTTTGGAAAATTCTGTTGTGTTTGTGTAATCTGTGCTTGTGCTTTGTCTGTCTTTATGTGTTTAGATTGTCTGTTTCCTTGTGTGTTCGCGTTCTTCTATTGATTTGCTAGATGGGGAGAAACGTTCCCCTAAAATTGTCCTTGGGTTGCCTCATTTTGCTGCTCTTTGTTATTTTGGCATCTAATGCCTTCACTGGCTCTCCCCTTGAGCCTGCTTTCTGTGAGTAATCTGATCCCCCTCCTCTTCCAGGATTTTTTGTTTTTATTTTAAAAAAGGAATGGATTTTGGTGTTAAATTGACTGAGGCCAAACTACTCACCTTGTTATTTTACTATTATGAGAAGGGACCCCCCATTCCTTGTTTATGTTCCCTTCTCTTTCCCGTTCTTGATTCTGTGCTGCCAGAGTATTTCCCCCTCCCTCCCACTTTCAGGAGGGAGAGCTACTTCAGGAAGAATTAGTAAAGTAAGTGTTAAAAAGGACATTGAAGTTAAAGAAACAGCAAATATTACCAAATATGTTAAAGAAATCATAGAAAGAAATGCTATTTAAATTTGAAAATATGGAAAATAAATTTCAGAAAGACAAGAGAGTCAGGTTAATCCTAAAGTGTATAATGTGGTTACCAAAATTCCCATATAGGGGAAACTAAATAATTAATTTTTTTTTCCAGAATGATATGGCATCATTAGAGCCTCAGGAGTTTATCAATATAAATTCAGATATTGTTAGTTATTACAGAAAATTATGGGCCATGTAAGGGTTGAAGAATAGAAGACCACCCCCCCAGAAAGAATCTAGGATGGTCTCTCTCTATAAAAGTTATTCAGTTTACTCTATTTGAAGAAGTGGGTGCAGGGAATATTCTAATTAGGCTAAGGGATTTTTGAATGACTGCCTTCTCCAGGATTTTAGCAGTTGTAATCAAGAAATGTTAAATATTAAAACTTTGGAAGGAAAAACGCATTGTGAAAAGTGGAATCATATCTGTAGTTATATAGCTGTATAAGCTATGTGATTCTAGTTCGGAATTGTATGAATTAAAGTCAAGAAGAGCTAATGAAAAGGAATGGTGGAAAAATGTGAGTGGTATAGTTTGAGTAAGAGATTCTGAAAGTGCTGGAAAGAAAATCCAGACTTAGAGACAATTGTTTTTTTTTTCTTTTTGAAACATTTGTTAAGTATGGAAAGGTTTGAGCAGGGTTAACTTTGTATACAAAAGATGGATTTTGGGAACTTTGGAAAATGGTGTACAAATCATTATAAGAAAAGAAGAAAGTATAGAACTGTAAGTCTATAGGGACATATGTGTTTATATAAGGTTGGGGTGATTTAAAATTTCATTAAATTGGTACATTTTGCAATGTTTGGCAATGAATTGATTAGAAAAATAATAAACCCCATAAAGTAAAAAGTTTGATATGAAAGCAATTGCAAGGTAAATGTTACTTATGTTATTATTGATCCTATAGTGTGCTAATCTAAAGATACATGTAAATTGAATTAAGGGGTTTGTAAAGAATATGTTTGAGTTTGGATTCTGATGTTTTATGGGTCCTCCAGTGTTATGGGAGTCAGGACAGACTTGTGAGTTAGCTTTAGAATACCTAAATAAGAGGAAGTTAATATTTTACACTGATTGGAATGTGGATCAAGTATTTGGGAAGAATCTGGAATGAGTGAGTAATGATAAACAGTAAAGGTAAAGAATTAGTACATATCACTTTGATATCTCAAATTGTGGGGAATCTCTCATTCCCAGAATATAGAATGTTCTAATATTAAGAAATGTTGGTCAGTAAGGATAGAAAGTTTTTATAAATGAAAGCATTGAGAAGTTAGTATTGCACTGATAAAGATAAGAAGAATTTGCAAACTTTTTAGCCTTTTGAAAAGAAGATGATTTAAAACTAATTTGAATATGACTTTTGGAATTTAAGAGAAGTATGAAGAAAATCTTATAGTCATAAGAAGGGATTTTTTAGTAACAATTGGTCTTAAGAAATCTTTGTAGTTTAAAAGTTTTAGGGAATAAAGCATGTCACTGGAATTCCTTACAATCCTACATGTCAGGCCATAGTGGAACATGCTAACCGAAATATTAAGGCGATCCTTGCTAAACAAGAAAGGGGAAGAGGACATCTATCACAAGGAATTCTAGACAAAGCAATATATACATATAATTTTTTACCAGTTTCTAAATTGGACAATTTGTCTCCAGCCATGAGACATTTTATACAAATTAAGAAACAGTTGGAAAGAAAATACTTTAAAAATAATTCTGAAAATAAAATCTATGGTATTGGTAAAGGAGCTTGATGGCTCATGGTATGGACCTTACAGAGTATTAATATGGGGTCCAGGTTTTCTTTGTGTTTCCACAGATCATGGAGACAAATGGGTTTCTGCAAAAAAAGAATAAGAAATGTGGAAACTGAGGAAGAATCAAGAAAGAGAAGGCAAGGCAAGAGAGGAAGAAAGAATCATGTTCATAAAAGACAATTAAAGATACTCATAAGAACATTTATGATGATGCACTTGTTAACTGTAGGAAAGGCTAATATGACTGATCATTGATGGGCTTTCATTCCGTCTCCACCATGGTTGAAAACACTATCCTGGACAGATACTATGCTAGAATTTATTTTACATGGAAATCTTTCTTGCATGTACGATAAAGGGAGTGTTGAAGAAATAACAAGTAATGAATCCATACAGAACTTTAACAAAACAATGACTTTCATGGGATTGATTAAAGGATTTCCTGTGTACTTCCAAAAAATAAATGGGAGGAATCTGGTTGAGCGCTGAATGGAATTACACGAAAAGTATTGTACCTGCTGATAGATGGTGTAATCAGATTGTGGATGGAAGGATATATTTGGGGGATATTTCTGTAAAAACAAATAAGAATTCTATACAAATTGACACCAGGAAATATCACTTATATACATGGAGATCAAATGGTACTAAGATACCTTTGAATGAAACTAAACAATATCAAGGAAACAGGTTAAGTTCTTGTAATTCTATTCACTTATGTATCATTATCCTGGTTTCATGCCTTTTAAATATTGTCATACTCATCAGTGCATCAAAGTACCTTTAAATTTTATGAATTATACAGAATATTTAATATCTTGTCATAATATCACAAGAGACATGCAAGAAAGAGGAGCAGTAAATTATCCTCCACTGCAATATATACATGGATCTGGAATAGAGGTTAAAGGGATAGAAAAACTTGTTGCATTGGTTGGGAGACATACTGTGCAAGGAATGCCTGAATTGGTTGATATTGATATAAGGAATAATATAACTAGTAATATCGCTATTAGTGCTAGGGTATGCTTGGGTGAGGAATATGCATTTTTAGTAGAAGGAAAATCTAATATTACATTAACTAAATATTCTGATGGGGTGTTCAATTTAAGCTGTATGAATTGTTTAGTAAGAACCTGCATACGCCTTAAATTTAATGTAGGTAGAAAAGTTTTCAAAGTAACATGACCACATTATGCATTTACTATTGTAAAAACAAAAAATTGGTATAGAACACGTAGTGATCATGTTTTTGAGACAATTAATGAGAAAATATTATCCTTTCAACACATAAACAGAAGATGTATTTCTTGTGTTATTTTGGGCATTACATTACTGGTAAAAGCCATTGTGGCTTCTACAGCCATTGCTATGTCAATATCTAATACTCAGAATCGAATAGTTGAAGCACAGGGAATACAAGAATTAATGCAGAATGTTTCAGTGGGATTTAAACACCAGCTTCAGGTAGATGAGCAATTTTATAAAGCATTATATCAATTGCAGAAAGCCACTATATTTTTGGGAGAAGTACAATATTTGGAATTACAACAAAGGTTACAATGTGATTATAGATATAATCAATATTGTTTGACCAAAGCACAATATAATGAATCTCAAGTAGAAGGGAATGTTATTAGAGCCCAGCTGCATGGATTGAGTATGAAAAATGTTACATTGGAATTGTCAAAATTAGCCCAAATAGCTGATTATATTGACCAGGCAGCAGATTCTGATCTACGAGCTAATCAGGTTTCAGATAAACTGATTCAGTTCTTTCATACTCGATCTGGTGGTCTGTTGCATGTATTTTTACCTTATATATTGTTTGATATTAGACTTTTATTATTTTGCTTGTGTGTGCCCCTTGTGATGCAAGTCCTCATCTCATGCATAAGAAAGGTTCTGACTGATGTCTTTGTTGATCCTCCAAGACAACCCTTTTCTGAGAATCTATAGGGTGCTTTGTGCTTAAACAAGAAAGGGGAATTGTAAGGGGATAATAGACAGAGTATGTGGCCATAAGGAGTTCATCCTGAGAGTCATTGAGACCTGGGACAACAGGAATGTCCATACCAGAGTGCTCTGAACTCAGGAAGGAGCTCTGGCCCTTCTCTCTCTTTGTTCTCCTGCCTTCATCCTTATCTTGTTGAATATTCTCAGGAAGGACCTTTTGTCCTTATCCCTCTGCCTTTCCTCCTCATCTTGTTCAAGTGTCCCAGGAAGGAGTTCTGGTACTTATCTCTCTACCTTTCATCTTTATCTTGTTGAAGATTCCACATTTTCCAGGATACAGACCTTTTGTGGCATGCCCCTTATACTTTCACAGTGCCTGGAGATGAGGAATACTGATACAAGGGGACTAGGCTTATATATGCTCTTATTTCAACTATGTGAGTCAGAGATGTAGCATATACCTGCAATAAACTCCTTGCTTATCTCTCACTGGCTGACTTTCATTATTGAACACGCAGGACATGTCCAGCGGAGCTCCCCGAAGAGTTGTATGAATTAGACTGAGACCCGGCTGCCCAGAGTGGACTGCAACACTTGCCCAAGGCCACACGGCTAGGTAATTGTTAAGTGTCTGAGGTCGTATTTGAACCCAGGTATTCCTAAATCCAAGGCCGGTACTCTATTCACTGTGCCACCTAGCCACCCCCAAAGTATCTTTTTATTTTTGCAAGGCAAATGGGTTTTAGTGACTTGCCCAAGGCCACACAGCTAGGTAATTATTAAGTGTCTGTATTGCTATCATTTTTAAACTTAATTTTTATCTTTGACATTAACTTCATTTTCCTTTTCTCTTCTACCCAATGAACCATCTGTTACAATCAGAAACATACAAGAGAGCCTAATGAAACTAACCAACACATCATGCAAGTTTTGACAGTAAATATAGCCCATAGACTGCAACCTTTACAATGAAGTGGAGAAGGTTCATTCTCACCCTCTTAGAGGTCAGGTTTACTCATTAAAATTAAACAGAATTCAGAATTTTTTTTTGTTATTCCAGCTTAGATTATTTTAGTCCTTGAGTATATTGCTTTCCAGATTCTCCTTACTTCAAACTTTATCAGTTAATATTGATCTACCCAATGCTTCCATTTTTTTCTGCAGTTTTAAATTTATCATTTCTAATGGTATATTTAAATTCCTTCTTATTGATATGCCACAGTTTATTCAACTAGCCTTTATCAGGTGTCTAGTCTGTGGCCTGTGGGTGACTCCCTGGACCCACTGTTTTTGTGCTTTTTTGGTGGTGTGGGTTGCCTTATGTCATATGTTAACCACTCCTTAGTGCATTGAATTCTTCAATCAGTATTGAATTCTAAATGCAGCCCTTTAAGGGATTTTTGTAGGGTGATGCAGCCCAGAGGAGTTAGAAAGTATGGACAACCCTGTTCTAATTAATGGACATCTACTTTGGTTACAAGTCTCTTGACAAAGATGCTGCTATAAATATGCTTGCGTTTATAGAACTTTTATATGATTAGCAATTCAGATCTCTGAGGTGAGCTACAAATATTTTAATAATTTTCTTAACACTCTCTTAATGCTTCTATTTTTCCATTGCTCCTTCAAATATGACTGTCATCTTTGACATTTGTTGCATATGAGGTGATTTGTTTTTTCTTACTAGAGATTTATAGTATTTTGATATCTATTATTTATGTTTAATTTATTTTTATTATTTATATAACATTTATTATTTATATTGAATTAATTTTATTTATGTTGAGAACTAGTCCTTTACATTCTTTAAAAATGTTCTTTGGGAAATGCCTCTTGCTCGTATATATTTCTTTAGTTCTCTCTCTAGAGGATATTAAACCCTGATAGAGATACTTGAGGCAATTTCTTTTCCCTAATTGATGATTCTCTTTCCTGTTCTATTTGCAGTGATTTTTGTACATGCAAAAGATGTTCAGTTTTATACGTTTAAGAATGTTTTCCCTAAAATCTATGAAAGGGATGTGACCTCAAATGCTTCTTGTTGTCAAGTTGTTTCAATCATGTCTGACTTTTCATGACCATATTTGGAGTTTTCATGATAAAGGTACTAGAGTGGTTTGGCATTTCCTTCTCCCAACTCATTTTGCAAATTAAGAAATTGAGGTAAACAGGGTAAAGTGACCTACTATAGGCTACACAGCTGGTAAACATCAGAAGTCAGGAACATGAATCTTCCTCATTTCAGACTTGGCACCTTGTCTACTATCTATCCCTGCCCCAAATATTCTCATCAATTCATTTTGATCTTATTGTGATATATTCTGTAATATATTCATCTAAACATATTTCTACCAACCAAACAGCTTTCTCATTTTTCTGAAGTACTTGTCAAATGGTGAGTTTTTTATCAATTATTTTTTCACCTTTAAGCAAAAGTTGGATTAGAGTCTAGTTTTTAATAATACTTATTATTTTTTTTTGATCAATTTTTCCTTTTTTATAACTATCAAATAGTTTTGAAGACTTCTGTTTAAGAATGTCATTTATGTGGGCAGCTAGGTGGTGCAGTGGATAAAGCACTGGCCCTGGAGTCAGGAGTACCTGGGTTCAAATCCGGTCTCAGACACTTAATAATTACCTAGCTATGTAGCCTTGGGCAAGCCACTTAACCGCATCTGCCTTGCAAAAAAAAAAAAAACAACCTAAAATAATAAAAAATAAAAAAAGAATGTCATTTATGTCCTATTAATTTCTACTTTCCCTTCCATTATTTGCCTTGACAATTTCATTTCCTCTTATTGAATTTTGTTATTTTAACTAGCTTTATAAAATTAAATATTTGATATTTGGATTGGCAAAGTACTCAATATATATGTAAATTTAGATTTTATTTTTATTTTATTGATGCATTCCAAACATGATCAATGAATATTTGTATAATTATCTATATTCTTTATTTTAAAAAGTTATTTATTATTCAAGGCAATGGGGTTAAGTGACATGCCCAAGATCACATAGCTAGGCAATTATTAAGTATCTGAGACTGGATTTAAACACAGCTTCTCCTGACTCCAGGGTTATTGTGCACCTTGCTGCCCCTCTTCTTTATTTCTTTAAAATAATTACTTTAATTTTGAATTACATTTATTCATGTCTTGAATTATGGGAATGTGGCTACCTGATATTTCATGCAGTATCTAGTAATTCTGCAGAAATAACAAAATATTCTTCTGAATTTCTTTATTGCATTATATACATGTGTTTTGTTTTGTTTTTTAAATTGTTTTCTATCTTACTGATTCATACTTTTTATTATTCTTAGCAGGCAGTAGACAAATTGTGCTAAACAATGAACTGATAGTAACAACAAAGAAGTCTGTAATTTTTTTTTTTTTGGAGGGGGAGTAGATATCATGGACATGACAGATGATGACTACTTTCCACTAACTAGGATTCAGGTGAGAACAAATGCTACTGACAGAAGGAATCTCAAACATTGCTAAGGATTATGAAGTACTGGGCAAAAAAATGAATATATTATGGGCACAGATGGTGTTTTTAATTCTACTGCTGATGGAAAAAAAGTAAAGATTTCTGAAGAAAATGAAACATTTTAGAAGTGAACCACAGCAATATTTAATGATACTATAATGCACAAGAACAGGATTTGGATGTCTGGGCAATATTTAATTGTATTTTAATTATATTTAATATTAATATTTTAAGATTTATTTTAAATATAATAGATTTTTTTTTAGACAATTCATGAATGTCATAATTGGGGGAGTTGGAAGGTAGTAGAAGATAGTAACTGGAAATATTTCAGATTAGGTTGTGTCTCTGCTGATCATGCCTGAGGTGCAAGGATGATGGCTTGGCCTGGCTGCTTCCATTGTACTCTTTTAGAGATAAAATAATATAATAATATGATTATATTATATAAAACATAAAAATATACATTATATATAAAGTTGAAAATGTCTTTGAAACTTTGATATCAGAGGCAGATTGTAAATCTCCTTGAGGGCAGAGCTTTAACCTCTTTTATTTATATATCCCAGTGTTATCTGGGTGGAGAAGTAGAACACTAGATCTGGAATCAGGAAGATTTTAATTCAAATCCTTGACAGTGCCTGTGAAACTCTAAACAAGTTACATATGCTTAACCTCAACTGGAGAATGGGAGTAATAATAGAACTACTTCTCCAGACTATTGTGAGGATCAAATGAGACACTTATAAAGTGCTTGTTCCATTCCTCCCTTTCCACTTTACTACCTAGCATAATGTCTCACATAGGGCATACTTAATGAATGTTTGTTGGTTGATTAATTTCTGTCTCATAACTTCTCTCTACCTGCTCTTACTATCTCTGATAGTGTTCAAAGGGAGGTTCTTTGCTCACCCCATTTCTTGCTTAATCTTAGTGTTGGAATAAACAACAGGCCCAGAACTTGCTCTGTTTTCCATTCCCATCTGCATACCATAGGTGCTTACCCTGAGAGTACATGTTGGCCAAGCCACAATGGAATGCAAAGAAAAGAACTTTGAAATTGGAATCAGATTACCCAAATCTTAGCTTTATTACCTGAGTATGAATTTGATTCTGCTAATGATAACTGTGTAATTTTGGATAAGATACAACCTCTCTGAACCTCAGTTTACTTATCTATAATATGAGAATAATGAAATAGACTCAACTCAGATTCCTTCCATCTCTAATTCTGTTATATGTTGATGATTGATCAGTGCAAAGTAATACGGTGTGAGTGTTTCCAAACTTTCCTTGGAAGACATCTATCGTGTATCATTTAAACTTTGCAGATTCCAGAAATGACTGTGGGTATTTAAGCTTAATTACTATATTGACCCTAATAAAAGTTGCACTTTTCCAACAAAAATGTGATTTGTATAATTGTTTTATTTTTCTTTGTATTCTGATATATATATTATACAATTCATATTTTATTACATTTGTGTTGTTTATATTTAGAGCTGGAGAGACAAAGAACCTGAGTAGGGCTGAGGCTAAGTTCAGTCTTATAAACCTTAATTAGAGGTTGAGAAATCAATTTTTGATCAGAAATGTTATAAAAATTTATTAAAACTTGACAATTTCCCCCATTTGATCAGAAACATTCTACTATCAACTGTAGAACAATCAAAAAAGATGCAGGGAGATGCTGAGCATATTGGAAGGAGAATGATCTTTGGGGCCCAGGGATAAAGGTGGGCACCACACTTACAATGCCAAAGGGACAAATTACAGAGATCCAATGGGGAAGTCTCCTTTGAATATATAGATTGTACAGATTAGAAGTTCAAACAACAAAGGAAAATTCAAGGCCACTTCTTCTGCAGTCATCTGATGCAATTGTGTAGCTTCAGATGTTGTTCCAGAGGTCTTCTTTAGTTTTTTACAAATACAAAGGTTTTATACAAATCAATATTAAAAACCCAGCTTTATATTTGGCAGTATTTAATTCCTCTATTTGGAGGATTTATATTCTATTAGCACATCAATAATATAAGGAGATGAATAATAATGCAAAGATGAATTCATTAAAAATTGTCAAATTTGCTTGAACTTTTAAAAAATTTGTTAATCATTTTAGAAGAGCCTATCCAGTAAGCAATTTACAAATAAAAATATTTAACATTTTTACTAGTTTAAAATAGTTTAAATATTTAAAATAGGAATTTATCAAAAATATATTGATGTAAAGTTATTTTCAAATATCATAAATCCCAAAAGTCTTAAGACACAAATAAACCACAATTATCAAAAATTTTCTAAGTACCACCTTCCTTGAGTCAAAAGGCATTTTAAAAAGCAAAGGTTCTGTTTATCTAAGACAGAGAGAACATATCTGTATGGAATAAATATCCTCTGAAGATAGAGACTGGTCTGAGCAAAAGAAAGTTTTTATTTGATATTCTCCAGAGAAGGGCATACTCATGATCAAAGAACTGCACCTAAAGGACAATCAAGCAATATTACATAGTTCCTAATGCAGGTCCCCCTCCCTAATTACCTTCTCCTTTAACCCATTGGCTGTGTCTCTGGAGGTACAATCTTATTCAAGGAAAATCTACCCCAGCATCAGGCACAGAGAAAAGAGTGAAATATTTTCATATTTTTTCCCACCAGATGGTGAGGTAATTTGAAGCTTTCGTCAATGTCTTAATGAAGTAATGTCTATGGTTATACTGTCCTCCCAGTTTGCAAAAAAAAGTCTAATAAAGCAGGTGGCTCCTAAGCTTCTCCTTTGGATTTCAACAGTAATAGTTTGTTTTTCTTAATATTTCTTAACCCTAAGAGGACTTCACTAGTAATATTCACCCTGTGAAGGATTTATGGGAATATTCCACTCAATCCCTACACTTATATCAAAATATATATTCCTTGCTTCTAATCTAGTCTCTCTCTCTCTCTCTCTCTTTTCCTCTGAAGACATTCAATATCTTTTTGTATTTGCAGAGTCTATTCCAAACTCTTATTCAGATGACTTAAGATCTTCTCTTCTGGTAAAGAAACTTCTTAATATAATATCTTCTCAGACTTATACTCATGTTTTCATCATTAGATAATAAAATTCTAGAGTTATTACAATTCACATTTTGACTTACTCATTGTCACATTAATATACATACTTAATATTAAAAAATATAAAACTTCCATAATTGTTCACTTCACAAGTGAATGTGCTGAAAAATTGTCAGATTAATTTGAGCTTATAACATGATTAGATGACTATCTTGGTACAAAGAGTGTCCAGCAAGTGACATACAAACAGCCTTAACCTCTTGCACTTCATTAAAATAATAACTCAAGTATCCTTAACTAAAATCAATTTTCTTTCTTCCCAAAACATTTCTAGTTATACTGTAGATAATTCTTTTCCTGATATACTCAACTGATTTAAATCCCTTTCCTAAAATAGAACATGAAACTACAACTGCACAGTATATCTTGAGATTACACAAACCTTTTTATTATCCTTAACTAAATATCCCTTCTAACATAAAATCAAGGGAATCTTAATTATTGTCAGCACATTTAGCTAACAGCAGAGGTTAAAACCACACATACTAGCCAATCAAGCTATTAATCTCCAATTGATCTAAATTTTCTATATCACATTTGCTTATATCGATTTACCATAAAGTTCCAGAACATCAAAAGAACATTACTTTAAGATTTAATTTTGAGTCTCAGTATCTAGGCAGAGGTCATGTGGGTAGTCAAATGCCTTAAGCCTAATTTTAGATTTATCCGATGAGATGTTATTTGAATGTCACATTTGGGGAAATCAAGTGCAACTTCAGGTTGCACTGAAAAGCCTTCCCTTCAACTTTTATCCAATACACCTGTCACCCAGTCAGTGTCCAAACCTCCATTGGACTTCCAAGCCTCAAAAGTGCACTGAGTACCTTCTTTGCTGACCATGCCTGATATCACATACAAAATAAAAGCCAGTTAAAAATCCCATCATCTAAAATAGTAATTACATCTAATTAGATCTCCAAATGAATGCACTTCACAAGGACTAAATGCTAATTAAAATTGGGATGGGTGGTTCATAATCAATTAGCCCCCTTCCCTACAACTCTATGTACTCTGAGTGTGGCTCTGAGTCCCTGTCATTAGAATACACTAAATAGGGTCATTTTATAAATTTATTTGAAAAGCAGTCATGTTCACCCAGTATCTAGAGTATT